>NC_056723.1:15741888-16048138 GCF_018831695.1 Puntigrus tetrazona
TATTTTTGAACGCAGCGTGGCTGTATCCTGCACAGCATGGAAAGCTATATTCCTTTGATCGGAGATCAAAGCTGATCTCTAGTAGTAGAGGAGACTCTAAAGGTCATGTCGACGGTGTTTACTTTCTCTGCTGATCACAGACCTGCTGTGTGCTTGCTTTTGTGATGGTTAAGAGAAATGGGTAATGGAGAGCCCAGCAGAATCAGCTGGAAGTGCTCTATAGTGTTCTTTTCGATGCCATTTTTGCGTAAATGCATGCATAAAATAATCCTTGGTAACACTTTAGAACACTTTCTTAATTACTGCAGAACTAATAAGGAATTATCGGCTACTAACAGGTAAAAAAATGACACTTAACTCACTACTGTTAACTACTAACGAAGACGTTTTAACTAATTAATATGTAATACAATTTTATGCTTGTGTTAAGTAACAGTTAGCTAATCAGTTAGTTCTTCAGTCATTTCTTATTAGTTTTGCAAAGTAAGAAACAGTATTCTAAAGTGCTTCCAAGTTAAGTAACTATGTATATATTTATAATACATTTTAAAAACATTTTTGATCTGCATAACAACTCACTAACTCAGAACACCTTAGTTAACGCACACCAGTTTAACCATTCTGGTATCATGGTAGAAAGTTTTAAATAAGTGCAAAAAAACCCCATTTATTTGTGTAATGTTAATTTTGAAATGCTTAGGTTTCATTGATTTCGTACAAAGAGAACAGATATCGATCGAAGGAATTAAAGAAGGCACGTAAAGTGCTCGACCGTTTTCCGGCGTGCTTGTTGAAAATAATGAATTCTGAGTTACACATTTCAAAAAGTACCTGAGTGTTTAAAACATGACTGTGCAAAAGCGACTAATGAGTTCTCCAGCCTTTAGCTTTCTGTAAACCTGCTCAATAGAAGAAACCTCATTAAAACGCTGTAATTGGCCCACATGTGTGCTGACAGCCTGATATTCACACCCTTATCTAGCGCTTACTGTAATCACAAGAGAAATCAACGTGAGCCTGTGTGTGTGTGTGTGTGTGTGTGTGTGTGTGTGTGTGTGTGTGAACTCGTCAAACCCGATACGACTGTCTCGCGCCTGCATTTTTAACACCTCAGCACTAAAACGTATCACCATTTTATCCCAGGCTTCAAAACATAAGAAGGTTTAGCACGTGCATCTCTATATTTGCTTTTGAAGTTTTCCTTTCTCTTTGGAGTGCTACAAGCTGTTAGTTGCATAGATAGCATCCCTAAAGATAGAGCTGGAGATATTCTTTATAAAAGTTATGGCTTGACTTGAAATACTCAGATGTGTGTTCAGAGCATTTTACGGGGAACTGCTTCCTGAACCTGGAGAGCAGTCTATGCTGGCTGCGTACAGAGGCTATAAAGTGGAGCGATTCGAACGTAGGATTTTTAGTAAGCATGTTTTATCATATGCAGAATCTGCTTACTATTCAAACGTGAGTTTTGATCCGTGTAGAGGAATGTTAGTTGTTTGTCGATTCTCTGATCACAAATGCATATGTGTTACACAGAATATGGGACACGGTGTAAAGATTTCCGTCACGCGCTTGAGGTAATCGGCCAATCACAACGCACTGGATAGCTGGCGGGGCTAAGAGGAGAAACAATAATGTACAGTATGTGGAAAACAATGTGTTTTGAAACTTAAACCGCATAAACACTTTGCATTACAGCAAATGCACCAGATTATGTTCTTTTTAGCAACATCGTACAAGCCCTTTAGGAAAAACGTTATATTTTCTATGTTAAATATAATATGAACGTATACATTTATAAATGTAAATATATATTTTAAGTATATGTGTGTACTGTGTATATACACAAAAAATGAATTGGGATTAATCGCGATCAATCGTCTGACAGCGTTATTACAAATAAAGGAAAAAGGTTGGCCGTGGTCCACAGTATTGAAATTCTTGTGAATATTGTTACGAAGGCCCAGGAATGCCGGTTTTTCAGAAGGTTTTGTTTGTGAACGGGATCTTCAGCGTGTGTTTCAAGGCCAGCGTTGTGTCCACCTGCTCAGAGGAGAGTAAAGTGTGCCACTGAGCCACAGGCTTGCGCGGGTTGGACAGCATGTCCGCCCAGTGACGCAGCTGGTTTCCTGTAGCATCACAGCCCAGATAGATCTTGCCGATCGCATCGTTTCTGCTCATTTTGTCATGATCCCACACAGAGATGACCAGCTGGACTTTCTGTTTGAGGGATAAACCGTTAATAAGAACATAAGTTACTTGACGTGGTGGAAATCACAATGTGAAATGATATTATGATATTTCAATGATTAATCACATTTCTTTCACATAATTCGAGTGTCTACAGTTTTAATTTATATCTAAATACAAACACATGCATGTATATATTAAAGAAAAATATTATGTTTATATTTTAAAGAAATTTATATATAATAAAAAATCTAAGAATATATATATATATATATATATATATATAATGTAATACATAATAAACACAGTACACACTCATTGGATTAATAGTTTGACAGCACTTAATAGATGCTTTTTGTATGTTTCTTTCAGACATAAGTCAAATCGACGATAAAGAAATTGAGAAAAAGCTCACATACTTTTTTTTAGGACAGTCATCACAACGAGTCAAGAAGTGCTCAGTTTCTAGGCTTCACTCACCTGAATCTGTTCAAATGACACTTCAAAAGTGAAAGATTCATTGAAGTACGGATTCAGTGTCTGCTTTTTCACTGATGTTTTCTTCTTCTTCCACTTTTTCTTATCCAGGATCAACTGAACTTTCACGTAAGGGTCTACAGAACAAAAGCAGAACGATCAACCCGTTTCTAAGCTAAACGTACTCTCTGTAGCTGAAGTAATGCATAATTAAAAAAAAACAACAGAAGCTCATTTTTTTTTAACTCAAGTTTACTGCCTGTAGCAATATTTCTGCGAAATTATATATAACATTGCTTCTCAGGCTTTGAACGCCTCCAAAACAAAATGTTCAGTAGGTGGCGCTAAAAGCACATTTTCTTTTATCTGAAACAAATAACGGGTGGCATGTTTTTCTGCTTTAGCTTGCTTTTACAAGTCTGTGAACTCTTTTATCACGACTCTCTTACTTCAGCTTTTCATCGCAAATGCAGAGCTGTACCAGATGAGCTACTGAGCAAGTTTACTATATGAGAAAAGCAATTTAAGGTGTTTTACTGCCAATTGTTGTTCGTTTCATTGTTGGTATGTTTCACAAACATTATTTTTCTGTGAGGACATTTTGTTTCTGTCAGTACTGACTGCACACTAGACTTTTGAGGATACTTCAGTATGTCACCTGAAGAGCCGCCTTGGTCCATCCTCTTCAGGTTCTTGGCTTCCAGTATGATCACAGTGAATTTACTACTAGCTGGGACATAACGAAGAGAAAAGCAGATCTCTCCCAGATGTTCTTGCTGCAATACGGGCACAACATGTAAGACGGGATTACACTTGCTGCATTGAACAGTTGCATTATGGGGAGCTCTCTTATGCCTGTTGTATCTCGTTGAGGCTGTCTTGATTTTCATTGGTGACTTGCATGGGGTCATAATGTAAATTGTCAAGAACCGAGTGCTTGCGTATGGAGCCCTGCACATGAGATGCAAAAAAAATGTGCACATAATATACATATTTGGTCCTTTGGTTTACTAGATTGTGCGCCACAATTTACTAATTTAATAAACTGCGCTCTCAGTATAATTGTTTGTGTACGCTCTCGAAAAATCCTGCACACAAAATAATCAGTACTTGTAGTCTACTTCCTGTCTGCGTATGCATTCTCATGTTGCTGCTCATTATCATGAGTCACGTCATGTACTCTGACGTTACGAAGACGCATGATTATATTGAGTGCATGATTTACTTAAAATAAGAGAAGGAATTAGTAAATCTTGTGCACAATCTAGAAAATCAAGGGAACTATTTAATATATTTTGTGCAAAATGTATATATAGATTTATTTGCATGTCGTGTGCAGGGCAAAGATGGCAGATTTGAGTTTGTCACCATTGTGCTATTCACTGTAGGACATATAAGGTTGCTCCAGGAGCACTCACTTTTAATTTTACATGATGTTCTCTATGGTCACGTGATGGAAACAAAATAATTTTGTAGGAGCATCATCCATAATGCAGTAACATAAAGAGTACCTCTGAGGACCTCTGATTTCATTTAAATAAATATCATTTATGTGAGCTAACTGCACTGAGAACGTATTTGGCGAACCGAACCTCATGTTTGGACGCTTGGCTCAGATCTCTCCACTCCTCTATCACATGATTCCAGTCCACGGTGGACAGATCGAGTCTGATCTCACCGATGATGTCGTGTTTGGAGAACCTGTTGAAGTCATACACTTGCATCACCAGTATCGACTCGGTCAGCTCCTTCTGAGGGATCTACGAGCGATGAAAAGGTGTTTAGTCATTTTAAATAGGCCGTACGTTTAACAGCTCCAGTTTAATGAACTCATCAGGTCATTGAAAACAGACTTTTCCTAGTTTAATCCACGCCCATATGACAAAGCATGATTTTATATGCTGCGTGGTTTACCTGATATTTGAAGTTCTCGTTGAACACTGGGTTAAGGGTTTTCCTGAAGACTTTCGTCTCAAATGTTTTGGACTTGTTGGGAAGAATGTAGACCTTCACGTAAGGGTCAGATGTTCCTCCTGAGTCCATCGCTTTCAAGGCGGCGGCTTCTTTTATCCCTACAGTCAGCTGATGAGAAATATGGTAGAGTACATATATGATTACAAGTGTTTTAGGACGGTTTTTAACTACACACATACGGTATTTTTGAAATATTTACATGTAATTACACATATATAATTTTCTGAAATATATACTTGTGTGTATATTTTTATATACATAATATATACACAGAACACACATAATGTTAAAAACTTTTTTTTTAATTGTGATCAATTGTTTGACAGCACTACAGGATATATGCATTTTGGAACGAACAGATGTATGAAGCAGGTGAATGAATGTAAGAATGATATAATTACCTCTGATCTGGATGCGTTGAACTCCAGTGAGTACTGCAGTTTTCCTCTGTGCTGGTCAGCTGAGCCGTACTCCACGTCTTCTGTCTCAGGCTGGACCTGTCAACACATCCAGTGTCCTGTTACTGAACGGACTTTGCCTTTTTTTTAGAAACGTAAAGGAATGGTTCGCCCAAAAATGAAAATTTGAGAATTTGTTCACTCTATTTACACTTGAAAGTTTATTTGTTGATCAGAACAGATTTGGAGAGATGTAGCATTGCATCACTCTCACCACTGGATGCTGTTGAGTAAATGGGTGCCGTCAGAATGAGAATCCAAAAAGCTTCACAATAATTCACAAGTAATTGATACCGGTACATCAGTTAACATCTTGTTTCTTATAAACACCCAGATTTTCACTGAAGCGCTGGAGGGATGTGGATTAGACTCACTGACGGCACCCATTCACTGCAGAGGATCCATTATTGAGCAAGTGAAGTAATATTATATATCTCTTTAAATATGTTATAGTAAAGAAACTCATCTGCATCTGGGTGAGTAAATGTTTAGCAAATGATCATTTTTGGGTGAGCTATTCTTTTAAATTAATTATTTAATTATTTAAATTTAATTAATTAATTAATTAATTGAAGTTTTTAATGATGCTTAAGACTTTGGTTTCTTGGAAAAGTAATCTTATTGCCAACTAGGAGAACAATTTAATCAGCATTTACGAGCACGGACGAGCATCTCTCACCAGTGCTGCTGTTGTAGTTCCTGACATCCCTTTCATACTGATCTTCTCGTCCGGCTTCTTCTTCCTCTTCTTTTTCCCTTTGCAGCAGCATTTCGCGCAGCAGCATATCACGCAGATAAGAACGAGCAGGACGACGGCAGCAAATATTGCGTAGATGGCCCATCTTGGCACTGTTGTGGCAAAAACAATATTCCATCACACCAGATACAGGAGCAAAGCAGCCGTCCAGTATAGCACCATGACACGCATCTGAAGGATGAGGCCAGACCATGGCCAGGAGACGCGAGGCAAGTTAAACTCGTAACAAGTGAAAATTGAGCAGCAAGAAATGTGCGCAAGTGGCAGAATCAGATCGGGGCCGTGAAGCAGGTGCTGAAATGAGGATTCATATGATATACTCACAAGGAATCCTGTCCAGTAAAGAGGGCAGGAAGCCTGGAGCAGCTGTTGTGGTGTTGGTGTGAAGTGTTTTAGTTGCTTTTAATGTCGGTCTTGGTGTCATGGTGGAATGGATGGGGCCAGTGAGTCACTGGAAATATACATATGAGAGATTGTTAGCGGCTGGCAAGTTATGGTTGAGTTAGTGAGCTTGTTTTGTGACGCCCCCTACTGGTTAGAATGAACGAATGGAACCGTTTTCTCCTAATTAAAGCAATAGTTCACCTCAAAAAAGGGAAATTCAGAATATAAAACTGCACCTAATGTTTACATTTAGTTCTGGAATTGCTTTGCTGAACATCTGTTGTGTTGCACTGAAAAACTGAGGATGAACAAAAAACGATGGCCAGGTTTTACATTTTGAGTGAGCTATTCCTATTGAAAATCATTCATTTCCATTTAATAAGTTAGTTGCGACTTTTTATCCCAATTCAGATATTTAGAGACAAATCCAAACGAGATTAAGTAAATACATTTGCAATTGAAAAACATTAGAAGTTACAAGTCTTCCACGAGGTTATAGCTAGTAAACTCTCTTTAAACTTTGTGTTGCTTGACAAAAGGAGCGTGTCGTCGCCACCAAAGTTAAACATGCTAGTGTTGACAGCCACCTGCAGTCCATTAAACTGGGTGTGCTTAAAGTGTACAGATAACATTCTTTTTCAGCAAAACATTGTAATAAAAATGAAATAGCGCTGCCTTGAGAATACAATAATAAGATTCTGCCATACTTCAACGAGACTGTTGCAATCCTGCAGTAAAGTACTGAAATAGACCGGGTCTCGGTTTCGAGGGAGGAAAAAGAAAGTGTGTAAATAGTGCAGAATACATTATAATGTCCGATAATGATTTTAACAAAAGTAACGGAATGGAGCTATTATCAAAAACACAAAATAGCCGAGCGTAACATTTACGGTACATGGATTTAAAAACGGCTTACTTGTTCAGTTTGGATATGGGTTCCACGGTTGCTGTTTAAAACATGAAGAATAATATTCTGAAAAATATGAACACATTCCTAAACCGTTACGGCTACAGAGAGGGGAAGGAAGTCACTGCCCACTGCAGAAGCCGAATCAGCTCAGGAAAGAGCCATTATGTGCCGTTCACTGATCAAACGGAGCAACTACTGAGGCTTTTATTGAAAACAGTAGAATTGGTTCACTCTGATATTGACTGTATTTAAGATATATCAGATTATATTTCCAAAACATGCTTTAAGGTTATGGGGAGTACAGGCCATAGACAGGGAAACACACTTGATGGCTGGTCGGCATATCACAGAACACTTTCTCTCTCACACACACACACACAGGCTTTTATGAGTTATAGGGACGCTCCATAGGCATAATATTTCTTTATACTATACAAACTGTACTTTCTGTCTCAAACCTCTTCCTAAGCCTACCCCTCACACTAAACGTTCTGTCATTTTAGATTTTCAATCAATTAATCAATATCTGTACAATTTATAAGCTTTAGGGGTGTCACGATATACCGCTATTGACCACAATAACCGCGGTGTGGAAAATCGAATATCGTGACACCCCTAATAAGCTTGTTTCCTAAATAATGTCCCTTCAAGGTCAAAGAAGGCCATTGGTGAATTTAAAAAAAAATATTTTGTTTTTTTTTCTCACAAGATAACATAGAATTACTAGATTTTGAGATAAAAAAAACAAACAAGAAATAAAAATAAAAAAATTAACCAAACAGGCAAACAAATAGAGAATTCTGAGGAAAGAGTTCTGAGCTAAAAACGTGAGATTCAAACTTGGAATGGCGAGAAAAAAGAATTTATATCCCACAATTCTGATTTTATATAAAAAGTCTCATAATTGTTTCATAATTGATCCCTTCCATAAAGTAAAGTAAAATTTAGAGACAAATCAAAATGACATTAAGCAAATACATCTGTAACTGAAATAAGAATAATATTAGAAGTTCCAAGTCTTCCCGCAAAGGTTTTAACTTATACCTAGTAGCTCTTTAAACTTTGTGTTGCTTGACAAAAGGAGATTTACTGCTAGTTTGTTCCCCATAATGCAGGGAATACCACACACACACATTTACAGATTATTCATTGTCTCCAACTCACCGTATTATTAAAAGTAAATGCACAGCAAGACAGGGAGAACACGCGAACAGAAAAGACTTCTCAAAGTTTCTCACACAGCAGTCAAACCCATAATATTATACGTCCCCTTTTTCCGGCACCCCGTTATCATGTTCCCATATATTTTGCTAAATGTCATCCAGTATAACAAATACTCCCAGCATGTCCTTTTTATTTACAGAGTTAGGCCTGAACTTGACCAGAACGTGTTGAATCCAGCTGAATCCTGTCTAGAAATGACACTGAAATACACAATAACTCAACTTGCCTTTTTCACCCTCCACTCCCTGGTCCAGTTGTTGTCTCGTCCGGCGGTATTCAACAATTAAGTCATTGTCTTGTGCTGGAATTCAAAAGTAGTTAGACGGCCGCTTAAGACGGCTCTCATCGACGGCGTTTCTTCAGTATAGAAAGAAATGGTGGGTATCTGCCACACCTCAATAATACACAAAAACTGCCTTCGCATGTTCTCTTACAGGACTCGGTTAACACCTCGTGTGAAGTTCAACCGCTGTGGAGGAAGAAACACAAACAGCCAAGTATAAGATATATTCAAACACACTCTTAGGGAAGAGCCGAATATCATAATGCGTGAACAGCTGAAATAAGTTGTGCTGCGATGAGCAGTGAGAACATACAAACATGACTGGAAATTGCAGCAGGAACCAGTCTTGCCTCTTGCTACTGTTTAAATATTAACCTGATCCTGCGGGAAGTCGTCTCGAAGCCAATGTATGTATTTTTATTCCAAGGCCATTTATCTCTTTAAACCCATGTGAGACATTTTATAGCTACGAGTTGTGAATTACTAAATGATGTTCGTTGACTCCCTGTTTATTGATTCATATTCCTCACAATAATAAATAGCCCACCCCAAATGGGTCGTTCCAAACCAAAGTGCGCAAAAATTGGAGCATTTGGAACGAAGGATTGACGGACACTTCGCTCCTTTCAGCTTTCAAATTTTTTTACTTTTTTAGGAATTCGAACAATAAATGTAGTGTTGTGGCAGATCGCTGTAGAGCCTCAAGAGCACTTCAGACAATTTTCATATTTCCTTAAAGTGCGGAATAAACGTGAATGAACATCAGAATGCGTTTCTATTTAGCCATAGAAAGATATCGCTTCAGTACACACCGGTTTCAAGGTAACTCTGTCGATGTGTTTGTAAAACAGCTTGCTACATTCAGTGTTTTGATTGGCGAGATCGCCTGCCAATCAAGCTCTTTGCAAAGGGCCAATGGACCAATCAATAACACTTTCTAATAATATATTCATAATAATCTACAAAATGACCAGTATTTTACCAGAGTTGCAAGAAATGTTTATACTGATATCAATCAATCATTTTTATTTATATAGCGCTTTTAACACGGGTTGCATCAAAGCACTGTACAGTATAAAGGGATGTATAATGACGAGATTGAACAATTTGTTATTAAATGCAGAGACGGTCTCTGTAATCAATTCGTCGATAATCACTAGAAGTTAAGTGTCCCCAACAAAGCAAGCCAGAGGCGACAGCGGCAAGGAACCAAAACCCCATCCATACAGAAGGATGGAAAAAAAACCTTGGGAGAAACCAGACTCAGTTGGGGCCAGTTCTCCTCTGACCGGACGCCCAGCACTTCACTTCCAGTTCAATATATAGATGTAATATAAATGACTCCTATGGGCCTGTTCGTTTTAGTGACTCAAAACCATGCTGGACAATAAAGTGACTTTACCCACTTAAAAATCGGATTTTGTTGAACCCCTCAAAGGGCTCACATAGTTTTATTTCTCGGTTAATGCGAATACACCAAAATGAGTGAATCTGAATCTGAAATGAGTTACAGTTCATAAACTACCGACTGCTTCTTTAACAATTTTTAAAAAAATTTTAATAAACCCCAAACCCATCCAGAAATATCCGATCTGAGGGGTTTGCTGTAGTTCCGCTCCGGAACACAAGGGGGAGGATTACAATGGAAGTGAACGGTGACGGCTGCAGGCGGGAAGCATATAGGTAGTCATATTTCGGCTTTTATTGCACCATGTGTATCCATATCGTGTAAAAAATACGCGCGGGTTTGTTGCGCGTTCCTTGAAGTGACCGCTCGCCACGTTTTCAACTCTCCCGCGTCCGTCTACGCAGGCTTTGAAGAGAATGGAAGATGAAAAGGTAAAGCCAAAAGTTGCTACGCCGTCTCCTAGCGAACGACTCCTGCAACTCGGTAAAGTTCAGGAACGCGTCTCGTTTGTTTACGCAGAATCGCACGGGTCCTCTCATGATCGCGTTGCAGTATAACGACCTGTTTGACTTGGACTCGATCTCGGCGTCCAGAGACACAGACGCGCTTCCCAAAGGCAGAGCGTTCGCTTTCGTTAAGGTAGGACTGGCCAAGTTAACGGGTGTTTCTGCACGGCCCATTTGAGGAAGGTTTCTTGTTTTAAGTGCTCGCTGTGGACGCAGGCCGTGCAAGCAGTGAATGAGAGGCTCGTGGAGAGGAGCCGGACCGAGAGCTTGCTTTTTGAAGTGGTCCTCATCGCGAAGGAGTGTTCTGAGGAAATCAAAATGAAGATAGTTGAGAGCGCGAAGCATCATGGTAAGCTGGTTTTGGCAGTGGCATTTTAATACAGCACTTGCGTAGTTATCCAAGTTGTCAGTGCTCCTAAGTTGTATTTTAAATGTGAAATATAAGAAAAAATGTTATGAAATTAGACACCGTCTATACAGACTGGATTCTGTGCTTTTCTATAATTTGCTTTGCTTTATTGCACCGCTAGGTCTAGAAATTGGCAAATTCTTCTTTTGCAAAAAGGAAGAACTCATGAACACTCTTCGGACAAACAAAGTTAAGCTGTTCCTCTCTGCAGAAGGGGAGGACGTCTGTGAAGCTCTGCAGTCAGGTAAATCGCTTCACGAGTCGTTTTTAAATATTTGCATTATTTGCATTTGCATTAACCCTCATTATTTAGTGTTTGCCTGTTTTGTTGAGTTTAGGAATTCCAGCCGCTTCGCTGTATGACGGGGCTGATGATGATCACGTCCTCGGTCGGCTAAAGGTCATTTTTTCAGGTGATGTTATCGGTTTCTCAGAGGATTCACTTGATAGCCTTTCGGATTTTGGATTCAGCGAAACCCAAATAAAGACCTTCAAAGCAGCAAAGGTACATTTTGTGATTATTTTCAGCACTGTTTTTTTTTTTTTTTTTTTTTTCAAGTCGTATTAACCTAGTTTCGTGTTACCAGATCTGCATGAAGGAGTTTGCCGTCCTGATTGGTCAGATGAGGAGGAGGTTTGGGCAAGAGAACAGCCCTCTCTGTACCTGTGTCTTAACCTCGTGGGGCTCTAGAAATGTCTGTGCATCCGCCCTGAAAACTCTTCGGGAATGGGGTGTGGATGTGGACGAGGCGTTCTGTCTGGCTGGAGCTCCTTGCGGTCCCATACTGGCTGTAGTTAAACCCCACGTACTGTGGGACGGTGGCCTTAACAACATGAGGGACTTGTCTGCCCAGAGGTAGTAGCATTAATCGGGTCAATTTTGTTCTCTTTGCATATTATGTTGTAAAATAAGAAGCATATATTTAGGGTGATTAGGGTTTAATAGTAATTCACAGTATTGTATATAGACTTTTTTTTAGGTTCGTTAGAAGCTTTTCTTTGTTTATAAAAATTATAGTACATGCAAAAACAAGGTTAAACACCCCCAAATCTACTGAGACGCAAAGTCTGAGCATAAAACATCATGATATATTTAATATAATCTAATTCACAGAGTCGGCATGCTTGCACCATCGTTAAAGTTGATCCTAACATGGCTTGGGTTGAATTTCAGAAAGGCACTACTTTAAGCTAAACAGCTGTGATTCAATATATTGAAACAAATCATATATAACATTAAAGATACAGATCACCCAAAATGTAAATTCCTTAATGACACCGAAATGTTTTAATGAACATTTTCATTTTGGGTGAACTATTCCTTTAAAAGTAAAAGTACATTTTCAAGCGGTATCGGTTACATTTTACGCATATTTCAACAATAATAACATTGGCGAAATGAAAGCAAGGAATACAATATTTTGCGGTCATGCAGTAACATATTGCAAGTAAAATATGTGATTGTCTTTGGCTCAACAATAAAACACTTTGATAATTCAACCATAGTATGAATTGTAAAAAAAAAACTAAATATCACAGGTCAGATTGATCTCCACTAACAGTAAACACAAATGTGAAAGTTCATACAAATGTTTGCAAAGTCTAAAATAAGAATACAAAAATATAGTTATGCTTCCAAAGTAATTCCTCCTTCATCTACGGGTTTTTGCGACAAGGTTACAGATATCACTTTCTAACATTGATTAGACGCTACAATGTTACTGTACATACGAAAATCGGCATAATTGCAAACTGTATTTGAAATATTATGCAGCTCTTTGTGATCAAGATCAAGTATTATGATAGGGAACTGAAACCTGCTTAAAGAGTTAGTTCACCCCCAAACGGAAAGTTCTGTCATTAAATACTCAAGACCTTCCTTCATCCTCGAAAAACAAATTAAGATATTTTTGATGAAAATCGGAAGCTAAACAAAATTGACAATTTAGCATGCTTCTCCCCTCCTCCCTTCTATTCTCTTCTTGTAACTCGGGAGAGAAGAATGTTTGACTAAATAATTTTGTTTTCTTTGCACAAAAAAGTATTCTTGTAGTTGCAAAAGGTAGGTTGCGCCACATGTTTTAGTGATGTCTTTACTAACATCGTGTTTCTGGAACTGGATCATTTCAGTTGTGTTGCTGACAGATAGCTCTCTGATTTCATCAAAAATATCTTGTGTTTCGATGAATGAAGGTCTTGGAACCACATGAGGGTGAGTAATTAATGACAGAATTTTCATTTTGGGGTGAACTAACCCTTTAAGAGGCGTTTATGATACCACTGAAGGTCTCCTTCATGCTGAGCAAATCGACTCTCGGTTTTGCTTGAAGTTGCGTCAAATAAAATGTGTTCTGTCTCAAACATATATGGAGAAAATGGGAAAAAAAACTTCTACCAAGTAGTCCTTAAACATAGATGCCCTCAGGATTTAAACCTGAGGAGATCGGACTATGGAGTCCACGGATGCTGCCAACCACTGGATGAGATAGACTCGGCCGTTTTAATGAACCGGTTAATGCAGCAAAGTCTGAGGAAAGAAAGAAAAGAATTTAATTTTAGAAGTTAATATCTCATTGTAAACTATATGCCAAGATAAAACTTAAGAATACAAACAAAATTAGTGTGGCTTTGACCAAATATTTCCAACGATCTTTGCTCCATTCCAGTAACCGTTGCTTGTTTGGAATATCGTACCACCATACTACTATTCCTATATGTAATGACAATTTTCTGAATGTGTAGATTAAGCAAATGCAGCAGAGCGCAGTGTTTTATCCACAATGCAGTGAAGTTTACTTATCTCTATTGTGACAAATGAGCTGGGAATAATCTGAGACTCATTATTTGATCTGAATTAGCCACGCCTTTGGATATTGCAAACTGTTTGGCCATCAACACGCACAATACCAACTCTAACCGCAAGGTGGCGCTTTGGATTAGTAATATATACAGTGATAGAAAAAGCAATTTGAAGTCAGTGACATCTACAAACGGAAGGCTTGCAACTGCACTGTTATTCTTCATCCAGGCTTGACGTCAGTAAAGTCAGAAAGAAATAACAGATTTTTGTACTCGACAGAGTTAATGACAGGCAAGAGCGCCGAGTCAATCGTTGCAACTATAATCCGTCACGGCACTGATGAAGCAGAAGCACGCAAGAACAGTGCTTCTGAATCACCCTCAGTCTCGCACATTTTATAGGAAAACACTTTTAACCGTGTCCTACGTGGGCCTGCAGTTTTTTGCTAGATGTGCAAGTGAAAAGTTACTTGGCACTGCAGTAAATTAAAACCAGATGCGGTCTGGCCCTTAATGACACTTGTAAAACTTATTACTCATTATGGTTGAGGTCTTATTTTCATTCATGCTGAGTCCTAACAGAATCCACACTGTATGAAGCATATCCCTGGGGCTTTAGATATATCGGCAGTAAAAACGATACCTTTATCATCTGTTGTGTTGCTGGAGTCATCATCGCCAGGCTCCACGGGCAGAACCGTGACTTTGGTGCCTGTTTGTTGTATGAACTGCTGGAGGTTTACCTGCCTCAACTCTTTGGTAAGCTGCTCCAGTTCATACTGACTCTCCTGGTGGAAAGAGGGTGGAGAAGGTGCTAATGAAATGTTTGTGTAGTATTGGAACTGGCATTCGGCCTGCAGCAATGCAGTAACAACTGGCTATAAACAGTAACAACGTTCCAATGTACTTCCACAGAATCAGCTCGAGATAATAAACAGATGTGTTGTTTTTGCATTTGCAGCAATCGCAAGAAGTGAGAAATGTTTTAAACGTAACTCTTCTGAAAAGAGTGGCATGAATTTCTTTGTTTGTGAGGGCTGGTTTGAAACTTGTCTAGTTAAGTGTAATTCAACCAGCAATGTTGAGGCTCGTCGAGTTAGTCCCTGCTGGTAGATTCAGATATTTTTGGATGGCTCATAAAAGTGTGAAATGGAAATGCTCCCTGCCGCCTTCTGAAATCACAGCTAAGGCTAGTCGCTAATGAAGGACTAACGTTTGCACATTCTTGTGGTGCCATCAGCCAGTCGCCATTGTCAACATGTCATGACGTCAAACTACACGTTTGTTTTTTTTTAAATCTGAGATTAGATTTGAATCAGTAGGCATCATTCATATGCCAACTCTGTAAATGATTACAAGAAAAAATGTACAAAAAAAGGCCCCAAAAACTCAAAGATCACTCCATCCTAAAAATGACTGCAAACTTTTTTTTTGTAGTTCATTTTAGTACGTCTGGGACATCTTGCACTACTCCAAAAAGCTGGTATTGAGATTAACATAAATAGTTTTATCCAGGCATTGTAGACTTTGCAGCCGACACAACATATGCTAGTGAAAAACAAAGCTTTTTAATATTAATCTCTGGCACAAAACCGCTGACTACCACGGCAATCTTCAATTTCAGAATTTCACATGGATCACTTTTAAGTTTTTGTTTGTCAAACTTGACATACCTGCAGTCTCTTGCACGACTCGGTCAGTGAGCGCTCCACCGCTCTTGAGCTGTTTTCAAGCTGGGCCGTGTGTTGAGCTTGAGCCTTGAGTTCTGCTTTCACTCTCTGAAGTCTAGCCTTCACTTCCCCCTCACTGGCCTGCTGGCTCTCTCTGATCTCCTTATGTTGCTTTTGAGCCTCTATGCCTGCCTCTACACCCTGCAGAGACATCAGCCGCTGTTCTAGATCGCCTCACAGCCGCGCAGCCGACTGCTCAACTCCTGGAGGCGCTCCTGCAGCTGCCTCTCGCTCTCCCGCTCGATCTCGAGCTCGGTTGCCCAGAATTCCTCTTCCTCGATCTCCACCTTGTTCCTTCGCGCCTGCTTTTCCAACCTTGAAACTTCCTCTGTCATCTTCACATACAGTTCGTCGTCCGCTAGTCCAACTCTTTTCTCAGTCAGCATTCGAAGCTCTGCCTCGTACGCCTCTATCCTGCTGTCTAGAACCGAAAGAGTCTCCCTCTGTAGTCTCACCAGTTGGGTAAGATCCTCCACGCGATGGCCCGATAACCGAGGGGACATTGACGGTGAATTGTGAGCACTTCTCACTAAAACCTCTCGTTGTTTGGTACTACTGTCACTAAGCCTTCCTCCACTAAGAATGTCCCTCAGACTGCGTGGCACACCGGTGAAGGTCAGAGACTTGCGCCGTGGCTCACGTCGACGGAGGGAACGGTCACCTGGAGCTCGGAGCTTGGCCATCAACGGAAGGCTCTGCCGATGCAAGCCACGCTCTGGGCCCCGAGGATTCAGACCTTCAGTTGAGGGGTACTCATTGAGAGACGGACCTGTGCGGTGTAGGATAAATTGCACATCACCGGCATACTGCCCCCAAGTGTTCAGAGAGGCCACCGGACTCTCGTGAGGAACTAGGTGTCGCTCGGTGTCCCTCCATTTTTCGATCAGCGTATACCGTCCCGTGCGACCTATGAAAAAGAAACAAGGATTACAGTGCTGAACAAGACCACCAATAAGCCATAGATATTAAAGGGATAATTCAACATGAAAGTTCAGAAAGACAACAAAAGTGACTTTATTCAACAATCTCTTCACTTCAGTCTCTTTCTTCGACATGCTGCTAATGCGCTGTGCCTTGTTTAAAAGCAGAAGATGCACATAAAATGTGGCATATTTCACAGCCTTAATTTGTTTTCTGTAGTTGAACGAAGGTGTTGCGTGTTTGAAATTTTAGGGCTGGGCAATATATTCATGTGCATCTCGTAATACACAGAGCAGTAGATTACTGACAAGCTACGAAATATCCCGTTAAGTCTCACAAATTAATCGCCTGTGAAACTAAATGCAATACTAATTAATAACAGAATTTGTAATTTTTAGGTAAAACTACCCTTTAAATTTACTGTTGTTGTTGACTAATGTTGTAAAATTGACCTCATGTTTGGCATCATTTCATGATTTGTCAATGAAAACAGTATGATTTTAAAATCTTATGTTTGTGTACATCATTATAAACATACTTTCCCAAAGTAGTTTTCCTTTTTTTTTTTCTGTCAAACCTTTTCAATGGGGAAAAAACACTGTGCAATTCTTGTTTAAATCTGTCATGTTATGACACATAGCATTGTTATGTGAATGCAGAAATATATTGGGGATGTTTTTCCTAATTCCATTCCACCCTCTTCCGCCCATCATTTCCTGTTCTTCTCCACTACCATATATAGTTTGCTTAAGGGCAAAATGGCAGAATAACTTCTTCATCGTAAAATTCTAAAGATACATATTTGAAACGAGAAATAATTTTTTAATACTTCTTCCCCCAATAAAAACACAGATTACTTTCAAAACTGTCAAAAGAGGACTGAGGTGTTCTTAAGAGGTTTTTTCTTTCAGTAGAATGAGTCAGATTTTCCATGTCAGCGGGCACTTTGGTTGCGCCAGCACATTTCTCACTATTACGAGAGGGGGCCCTTAGACTGTACCAGTCTGAGTGCATCTGAAATAGAATAAAACGGTGACATAAACGAAGACCGGTCTGAATCAAAAACAAATGGATTTGAGTCTCACTGGTGATGTAATTAAGTGAAATCAGCTTTGTAGACTGTTTGCACCCTCTCCTTGAAACTCCTTAAAATATGCCTGATGTCTTTAGACAAGTTGTTAAACCAGTCTCAAGCTGTTGGAAAGCCAAAACAAACTCTCCGATACTTAATCTTCTTTTTAATTATGAAATGGATGATGATTACTCCATCAACCTCGATGCCAGATGGTTTCAGCATTACTCTAAATTTATGGCATCTGTGTTAGCAGCTATATGATTTAAGTCTTCCATACTGCTGGGGAGTAACCAACTGAAAATAGAAGCACGGCTTTTTGGTATTAGAAGTTATTTTCCAGTAAAAAGAATTTTTTCAACCCACAGCATGACATGATTGTTTATCAGTGTTATATTGTGTTACTCCTTGATGACTAAATCATTTTGGTGAATAAGTTTTGTTTAAATGATTCATTTCATAGAAAGACTAAGGAAATAATGCAAAGACACAGAAACCGAACGATAAAGATGGCTCTGAAGACAACAAAATTAGTTATTAGAGTAATCTTTATCGTTTTGGTTTCAGCGTAGATCTGCATTCGCCTGAATTTTTGTTTCTCAGTTTTCTTACATGCATCAAGTCACTGTAAGAAGACCTTTATTAACCCTCTGGATCCGTGCTGCCTACCAATTGCTTGAGCCAGAGCGATGACCACTTCCTGGCAGGTGGTGGCCTCTGTGACCCCGCAGACCACACGCTGAACTCCATCAACCCACACCTTCAGCTCCATCCTGGGTCAATCTCTGGAGGACCTGGGGCTGCTGGTCTGTGACGTCATACCGTCACCCCCCTCGCGGCAATTTGTGCGGGAACTCTGCAGCAACAATAACACGGGTTAGGAAACACCTGGTAATGATATACACTTCTCTCTGCCTTTTGCAGATATTTTCATACTAAAAAGTGTGGGCATCTGAAATGAGTTTAGGTGTTTCGTTTAGCAAGTATGTTCTGATGCTATTTTAAGGCACCAGAAGACTTGAAATATAGCACACGTGGGTCACTTATGGCTTTATTTTTTTAACAGCAGAAGACGGCTAATTCGATTCGGAATGACAAATCATCTTCTGTAAATGCGAACTTATTCCCACAGGATTTTTTGTCTCTTTGTTCTCAGCTGAATGTTTACTTTTAATTGGGTTACAAAGTGGCATTTGTGGTTAGCAAGCCACACAAAATTCGAACATTTTTTTAACTTTAACAAATAACCATTAACTTTTACAATAATCTGAAATGCATCTGTCTAAGGAACAAAGATAAGTGTTATAATGAGAGCCTTCCCTAATCAGGAGAGCTTTGTAAAAGGAAATGACTGTGCTATTAGCTGGAGACCTCTACGCTTCCAGATGGACACGTTTCCTTCCTCAGATCTCTGACTAGTTGAACAATCAGCTCTTCTTCTGTATTTAACAAAGAAAGAAGATACTGCCGTCTAAAAAAATGATTCAGCCTCTTTAAAACAACAACTCGCACATGGTCCCAAAATAGCATATTTTCCAAGAAACGAACTGGCTATGAATCTGTGCTTTTTGTGGAGGTGTGCCGAGGGTGTGAAGAGGAGGAGGATGACATGAAAAACAGTTGGCTGCTGAGTGGACGTCCTGCTGGATACAGTGAGACCAGCTGGACCTGACATTATGTTCCTCCCACTTCTGCGAACAGGTACAATTTTAGGACGAAGGGCTGGCAACCACGCATGCCTGAGCAAATCTTCAGCTTCGCAAAGAAAATTCACGAGATCTCAGTTTATTCTCTCGGCAAAGAAAATATTACACAAACTGTGACGTAAAAGAGTCCAATGGTGCGCGCACGCCGAAAGTGAATGCAAAGATGCGACTACAAGCTAATTTAATATTTGCGATATTCTGTGCAAGTGGGAAAGTTTTAGCTGCTAGCAAAAAAAATACATGATGTGTGGTCATGCAAACCAATAAGCAAAGCTTACTGACATGTTTTTTTTTTTTTTTTTATTGCATGCAAAACATCCTGTGAGTAACGTAGAGCAAGTAATGTGATGCAAATATTCGCTTTGCTTTTGGTTTGAACACTTGACATCCGCTTGCAAACTTACTGAAGGTGCAATAATAAATGGTTCACAATCATAGAATGACAAAATAGGTTTGAGGCCAGGAACTAGAGTTTTTAATATACTGATAAACACAAATTTCTAAATATGAATCGCAGCCAGGTTCTATTGGGTGGTGCAGAAATTACACTTGTTTTTGTACCAATTTTCTTTTTGACTAAACAGCTGCTATTTAGTTGTTTAATTGGTATTCAACAAAAACGTTGTGTTAACGTTTAAAATGACAAGATTATGCGTAGGGTCTTTTAATGTTTATTACATTACAGACGATTTTATTCAGTCCGCTCTCTGTATTTCTTTGAAGAAGTTCTAATATCAAAACAAATGTGTTCTTTTCATCTCTTCATTATGTTTATAGAGCTTTGAGTTTGGCTCCAGCTGAGGGACAGGGACGATTTACTGACTGTATGGGGCACTGCGCTGGAAAAGTAAAGCACTGCAGCAGCCAAAGACCACAGCATCAAGACAGAGCTCCTCTCTGAATGAAATACTACACCCGTCCTAGGCTAATAAAATCTGCAAGCGCACAAAATTATGCATTACTCATAAAAAACGATGTGCAGTGCTCAAAGGACAACTCTCTTTGGAACTAAAAACCAGGTTGTTAAAACATAAAGCTTAACAAGTTTTTTTTTTCCAGTAGAAGTCTTTAGTTCAACATCCTTCATAATTAATATATATATATTAGTAAAACTGTCCTGGATATCTCCTGGTAATAAACTGAAACTGCATTAATTTATAGCAGCTGTTTTTATCATTATATATTTTATCAGAACCGTTCTACCATTTGTTCAACAGTGACCCAATTATTTGTGTGCATGATATAATAAGACATTGCACTAAACAATTAAGCCATTATTTCTAAGAACTGCAAAAAAAAAAAAAAAAAAAAAATTCAATAGCTTTTTTTCAACCCTGTAAGAGGGAGTACACTGAATCTCTGGTTTAGTGCGGAGACATATGGTGCGGTGGGACCCCTATCAGAGCTCTTCTGTCTGAGCCAAAATGGAAAAACGAGAGCTTATTACAAAAAACCCAAATAGCTACTGCAGTCAGTGTGGAGTTTCTGCCAAATTTAAATTATTTGATTTATACATGGTTTGGAACCGTTCAGAAACCAGGCTGCCAATACAAGGACATTCGGATCAAATTTTAAATTGGCCCATAAATTTGTGCAAAAAAAATTTCCCCACTTGAAATTGTCGCTCACTTCATCTCTGTTTAGGTGAGCGACTCCAAGTAAACGTTAAAAATGTGATGTTGCACGGTGCGTATAATTTTTCCCTCCATTTTGCCCTTCTGTAAGCAGATAAGTGTTTTGTCCTTCATTTTTACTACCCTTTAGCGTCTATGACAACAGATGGAGTCCTGTAGCCAATAGTCAGATGCATAGTCGGGCCATTTTATGTGTCCTTTTCTGACTAACGCAAAAGTGGCCTGCAGCCGGCTCCGTTCTGACATTTTTCCAAGAGCGATCACTGAAGCAAGGAAGCCCAGTTAACGGATGACTTCACGTCTGCTGCATATACGTTTGACTGAATTAACCAAAAACGCAAGGGAACCAAGGTTGCCGGATCAGACTTAGTACAAGACGTAATATCAAAGAGCATGCAATTTAAAGTTTGACCTTCTAACAATCAGATCACAAGTCCATAGCATTTGTTGTCTTACTCAAGAGTACAATAAGATGCCAAGAACCTGAAACGCGGTGACTGGTGAGACTAAAAGATCCACGGAAGCTCAATTTCACTTCAAAATGGTGGCAAAGTGACACATTATAATTATTTGTAACACAACCATGAGCCTGCAGTCTTTGTGAAAGCGCGAAGTACTGGATCTACATTGGCCATTTGAAGTGTTTTGTTCAGGCCAGCGGTCTTAATCAGGAAGAGACTGTGTTGAATCTGATTGCCGCCCCACCATGAGCACTCCATTCAATCATCTGCGCTGAGCACAAGTGACCACTTAGTCTAAAACGAGCACCGCAGAACTGAATCAAGCCCCATTTGTGGAAGTCGCAATGAAGCATTGGGAAACCGACTGTCCATTTGCTAGAGCCATCTCTGACTTCATGATGACGTCGTTCCGCATGAAAACTACGGGCCAGATTTACTAAATCCTGTTTTGGCATTAAAAAAACTATTACTTGGAATTACTAAAGACAAGCAGTGACACATTAGCGATGAAAAGCACGGACGGAGTTGTTTTTGCGGATGATCTTATTACATATGCATAGCAGCTTCCATTTCAGACACGAAATAAATCACGCAAGGTGATTTACTAAAGTTTGTCGATTTACTGGTTATTTACAGCAAAATATTTAACGTCTCCAAAAAGCGTGTCTTAATTAGTTTTGTGCTTGAGTCAGTAGATTATTTTTACCGGCTCTGTTTGTTGGCGGCTCTACGCTAATTTGCGCTGCTCTTGGTAGATTACATTGTTCATTATGGAAATACACTGGCTGTGTCTGAGTTCTTTCAAAAACAGAGCGAATGTCTCTTCTCAGGAGGACCTGATGTCTATAAACCACTCATTTCTATATCTTTCATCTATATTCTATTAGTCTTCAGACCGTTAGTGTGACGTGATGGAAACTCTTGCACTGTGAAATGTGACTTTGGCTGTTGTTTGCAGACAGAAAGCTAGAAAAAGGTATTAATTCCACCAGTGTTGATTTTGTCTGTCTTATAAGGCTAACCATTTCAATGAACTCAACTGAGCTGAGTAATATCCTCTTACCATTACTCATACTTCTGATTTAGGCATCTGAATATTCCCCCGGGAATCGACGAAGTAAGGTACCCAATGTTTTCCCGCCAATTCCACTGTACTCGCTTGTCCAACTTTATGCGTAAATATAAACAACATATTTCATTTCAACCTGCTTATTAAAAACATTTGGCAAACACATCTTCCTTATGCTTTGTCCGTGACCAAGAGAATCATTTGCGGTGATTGCTAAGACAAAAAAAACGTATTATTGCTCAAACTTAATGTTGAACAAACCGCTTACCCCAAGTAAAACCATGGATGGCATTTCTAGTTATTGTACAGGTACTCACATGTTCTTGCATGAAAAACTGCATGAAAGCAATATATATATATATATGCTAACATAGCATCTGTCTAACAAACCTTGCCTTTGAATTTTAAGAATCAACTGAGCTAAATCCTAAAGTCTGTAAGGAAAGGAAACAAGTTAAAAACAAAGGATACAAGATTCAAGGCCTATCCAGAGCAAGAGAGAATGAGCTAATTTCTCGTGGAAAGATGGTGTGCCTTTACTATCGCTGAGCTATTTTGGATTAACCTTTTATTCTGCTTGTGCTTGCGCTAGCTGCCATGCTACATGTAATTACTAGCAATTTATGCGCTCTCCCATAATTAGTTGCAGGCCACGGCTGAACCGCTCCAAACGTAAAAACACTCCAAGAAACAAAGATAGATAGATAGATAGATAGATAGATAGATCTTTGACGTAAAACTTTCAAGATCCACAAATACTTGATATAAAAATACTTGACAGTTATGCAATTACTTTTATTATGAACAGACCGAGACGTATTTTGTCAAACCTCGCTACACGTGACCAAATGGGAGGCTTAGGTATGAGTTCGATCAACTTTTTGTTTCTAAATTGCGATCTGTTGTTCAAAAACATCGGCAAGTGAACATCTAGTTTCATGCTACCATTTGTTTCTTATTGTAACTTGGAAGATTTGGCTCCTATTGGCTTTCGTAATATGAACAAAAACAGCTGAAACATTGTTCAAATGATCTTCTATGTTCCACAGACAAATGAAAGTCCTACAGGTTTGGAAAGATGTCAGGGCGAGTAAAAGGTGAGTTGAAGGTTTTTGGGTCCACCGTATAACACTGAAGTTACTGAAAAGATTAGCCGGTGACTAAGGCATTGTTGAGGCTTGAAGGCATGCAGGTGGTTATCCAAAGACTTGGGCCTTGATTTTACACCATGGAAACTGATAACATTGAGGTTACACATTCCACACAGCTGGGCACTGAACGCTGAAGGAGATAAGACGTTTCTAGCCCCCCTCTATTTAATCTCTATTTAAAGACTTTTCATTTGTTGCCAACGATCATGCGTTAAATGGCTAAGAAATGTTATTTATACCACGGCAGGTTTAAGTTTAAATCGTTTTTTCTGAAGAACTGTTTCTTCCTGGTATTCTCTTATATGAGCTACGGCAGTATTGGAATATATTTTTATACCTCATGTTTTAAATCCCGTTCCTTCCCTGGGGAAAATTAAGGTGCAAATCAAAACACTAAGTAAACAAACAACACCACTACACAATCAAACCGAACCACGAAAGACCTCCCTTCTGCCAAACACAGAGGAGAACTGTGTCCTCACCAAATCTCCCATCTGGGACGACAGAGGAAGGAAAACAAACCTTCTTTCCCCACCCCAGTAAAACAATAACCTGAGGTTTTGGAAGAAAGCGGGTGAATTCGCAGCGAAATCTCCAAATCTTGCTCCTAAATCCCCCGGGTGTCCTAAAATGTACTTTGCTACGCTCGATTCTTTGGCACATTTAGCCTGCAAGAGTAAAAAACAATGAGGAGCTTTCATGGAAGGTAACAGGAAAACAAAGCTTTCCTCAAAACTATGAAGGGAATAAAACCGTGCCAGGTTTTCAACAAAGTCCTTCTCTAAGGACGTTAGATGGCAAGAACAGTCTACCTACTGTGGTGTTTAACTACGAACCGGCGAGAGCCGCCTTCGCTCTTGTAAATCTCAGAGTTTGTTGAGTCTCGAGTCTCAGCCGAGGTGCTTTAATAAACTTGAGAATAAACGTCGGCCCCCCAGAATCCCACCTCCACGCCCCAAGGCTAGGACGAAGACTGGCAGAATCGTTAACATCTGGATGGCACGTTTAGCTGGATATAATACTGCCTTTGTTCTTTTGCCATGGTTGTGATCAGCAAGCTGGCTTTGAAGGGCCAGCCAAAAACTGAATTACGAGGTTACTGGATGAAGTGTCAACGTGACTAAGTGGTTTATTAATAATCTCTCATCTTACCACTTTCGATAAAGCAGTTACGCATTCCCACTGTGAAGCGCTTGCATACTTTTGTGGCAATGCAAAAATGCACTAAAGACACTTTGTTGGATTAAATGACTATTATGCAGCAAATAGCCTCCATATGATATGATAAAAAACAATCTTTGTTAGAGTCACCAAAGCCAACTTTCCTGCATTGCATGACAACATGGATTCTACATGACATGCTAATTATTTATACATGTACTTAACAGTGCATTAAATGTTTTAATAGCTAGATAATAACAGGGTTTGGTAGTAACCGCACATTGCAGCAAATGGACACGATCCATCAATTATCTGAATACAATAAAAAAGTAGAGAATTTACTTAACTAAATAACAATTGTATGCGATCTTTATTATATGTATACTGGTTAACAATTCATTGCATCCACCTATAGAGGAGGGGGAAAAGTAGCAGTGAAAAACGACTGTTTGCTGTTATTGCATGCGTTTTTCCAAAGTATGCAAAGAAAATCTAATGGTGTGCTTTGCTTTCGATTAATAAACTCTTTGTGTTGATGTCAACTGATGTGGTGTGACTATAGGTAATACTAAAACGTGCTATTTTAGTAGTTTTGTTTTTTTTCCCAAGTTAAATGACAAAAAAAGTACAACACACGACACGATCACATTGATTTTTGTTATTGCATTAAAACGTTATATGTCAAATTAATACTAATTCATGCACCTACATATTTCAGATGCTAAAGGCGTATAAAAATATAACGGTTATTTTTAAGTTGCATTTATTAAGTAACCTTATTACATTTTTTTCCGCATGCAAAATCTGTACACTCTTACCTTTATGTCTAAACGTAGGAAAACATTTATCCACTTTTTGTCCAAGCCGATGTTACAGCGACCAAAGTTTGTACAATAAAATTAAAAGGACACTGTAACGTTCGGGGTTTTTTTTTCTGTGTTAAGGCTTACTATACCGCTACGTTTGTTAAATATAAACGAAATGCGCTTGCATTTTGTGTTTTTTTTACAAAGCAAAAGCGGATTTTGTCGGTAGGGATCGCCGCCCCACGGGAAAAAGTTTTCACGCTGCGCTGCAGTCAGTCCGTCCGAGATAAAAATGTGGAAAATACGACCATCTGATCTTACTCGCTGCATTCCGTCAAGTCCCGCCCTGGGTCGCGTCGTTGTGTGCTGTCATTGGTAAAGCTTGTGACGTGCCTCTACACTGTCCAATCAGAGGCCGCTTTTGAGAGGCTCCTATTGGCCCATCTAGTCGCAGAAGGCGGGACATGTGTGAATTTCGGCTCAGAAAGAGCTGCGTTATTTTATATATATATATATATATATATATATATATATATATATATATATATATATATATATATATATATATATATATATATTTATAACAATGAGAAGTGTGATTTAAATTATTTAATTTAGTAAAAAACAGCAATAATAATACAAAGTAATATATATATATATATATATATATATATATATATATATATATATATATATATATATATATATATATATAGCCCCCACAAACTCTGACTGATTTGCGTATTTCTTTATATAACAAAAGGTTTTGATTTGGTCATCATGCCAGCTCTGTGAAAATTAATACACACCACAATTAAAAACATCAGAGTTTCATAATCGGTTTACAACTGAATAACTGCACTTAAAAATAAAAACCATAAAAAAAGACAATGCATTTGAATACAGGTTTGACGTGGTTATTTAAATAAAGACTGGCTTGAAAAACCATGGAAATACTGACCCCTTGTGTCTTTAGCTTTTTTTTTATTTTATTGCATCTTGTAAAATCTAAATATAAATTACTATTATTCCAAGGATTAAATGATTGATAATATATGTAAGAATATGTGTGTAGCCTAACATATGTTTTACATAAAATAATACACCGTCGTAAAGTCGTAAATCTCTCTTTGTGTTGCTAAATATTTTGTAATTATTACTTCCGTTATAATAAATTATATAAATAATAATAAAAAGTAAAGTCAAAATGGAAACTCACCACAAGGTTTGTGTAGGGCGAATTTCAAGTATAATGTATTCGATATAAATTATTTTTAGTAGATATTTTTGGAAGTCGAGCTAGGTATTCCAAAAATAATCCACCCATGGTAATAATGCCTTTATTGTTTATAACGCTTTAGTGAATTTTATTTACAAGATTTTTTTTTTTACCACTATATATTAATTATGATAAAAGCTAAAACATCTCTTTAGAAACTGTAAATACACAAATCCGAAAATTCCAATAGTTTTTTTATAATAAAATTTTTTTACATTTTAAAAACTTTTATTTTATTATTATTTTGTATGCTTTTTCACAATTACGTGTATCTGTTAACTACATTTGCATTAAATGGCAAAGAAAAAAAAACGTATAAGTAAAGCGTCAAGTCAAACAATAAACATCTAGGTCGAGTAATTTGTATTATTCCGTCGATAGCCGTAGACGATTGGCTCCTCGCGCACCGTATGCAAACCCCTTAACGCTGACTGACAGGTGAAGCAGCCAATAAGATTCCACGTACGCGATGACGTGCGCACGTACACGTTCCGGTTATATTTAGGGCCTATTTAAGCAGCAAGCCAGTCTATACCAATACTGCCTGTAGCGCTTGTCAAAAGCCGGTCTTTGCCCAGTATCGATATGCCGCAGCACGTTCTCGTGCGCTTCTACACTGTAAAATAAAGTGCATTTATTATCCGGCGTACCATATTTAGCCTGTGATTACCAGTGGCGGTTATCGGCCAGTTATTGATCAAGCACCTCTCATTGAAAGGACACCGATCGGGATTGTATGCACCTACAGATGTTTCGTCTATTATAATGCAAGATGCATGCTGATGCTCGGAAGGGGCTGCTCGACTGCGTATCGCTCGTCCTTTTAACCTCTTCCACCTACTGAAAATAACCGCGAACAGCCGAAAACCGTTGATATTTTGGGGTAAGTGATCATTTAGCAGGACACAACAGTGTGTCCGCCCATATTTATGTAAAGCGCAGCCTCCGAGCGCAGGCCATGTAGCACGGAGCGACTAAATTAATCGCTATTCCGTCTGAAATGGTCGGTTTTCGTTTAGGGGAGCCCTTTAAAGACCCTCGCAGGATTGTCAGCGGATGTATGAGCTTTATAAGCGCCGTTTAAACGGATAATAACGTTATGGCAAGGTCACGATAGACGCTCGAGTCGTTAGAGGCTTTTTCAGACGCGGAACTTGCAACAAACCCTGAGGTAAAACCCATATAAAAGCCGTTTTAACGTGTGTGTTCGCGGCTGCTAACAGTCAAATAAAGATACAGCTAGGAATTGCTTATATGTGAGCTTTCGTTTGTGTGTGTGTGAGTCTGTATATTGTTCCTGTGTGTTATTGTCATCGCACGCCCAAGCGAGCTCGGGCCCTGTGATACAATGGCGCTTAGCTCCACTTATTCGCGATTAACTTTATTTTAACTCGAGTTAAAAGCTCGATCGCGCTTTATTGCATCACGCGCGGATCATTTCAAACTCGAGAAATGCACACACCGTGTCAAATCGTGTTATTACGCTTCGGTCTTGTAAATAAGTCAATGTAAAAAGGTTTTACAGAGGACTGGGATATAGACAGGCGGCCTGAAACTGTTAAATGTGTCCATTGCCGAATTGTTTGCTGTAGATTAATCGATTTTGTTGAGTTATAGTGACGAAAAGTGATATGATTTATACACCAGGTGTATAGTAGCATTGTGTCAGATCATAGTATTTGATTATATACCTTTTTAAAAATCTTATTACACCATAACCGCAACCCAACATTACAGGTGAGTAAGGATATAGGCTTGTAAATGTAAGATATCGACAAAATGTTACTTATATAGTCTTATATGCGTGTACATGTGCATTCGGTTCTATGATTATTTCTGTAAATCTATTTAAAACAGGTTAGTTTTTGGTTTTATGTAGTTATTTTTGGGTCATTCCTGTAAGCGTCGACGTGACTTGGTTCAACATCTGGGCTGGAAGGTAAGAAGTTAAAACCGTTAAAGGCTTTATTATCGAACGATTAACGTTTCGCCCGTGAGCAACACAGTTAGTCTAACCCCGGGTTACTCCAGCGCACTGAACCTGTAATTAGCCAACTGTAAGTCGCTTTGGATAATGGGATAAGTCGATCGTCAATTATTTGAAGTCTGGTAAGTACGTCAAAGCTGGAGGAGAAAAGGTTTAACTGCTTTTCTTTTCTGTCGCAGGTGAAGAATGACCGAATATAAGCTTGTGGTCGTGGGGGCTGGAGGCGTGGGCAAGAGCGCTCTCACCATCCAACTCATCCAGAACCACTTTGTGGACGAATACGACCCGACCATAGAGGTGAGGCGAGCCTGCCCCTGCTTTCTAACGCCGCACCGAGCTGAGAAACTCACCCGTATGGGAATATGCAAAGAATCTACTGTTAAAGATTCTACCGCGCCGTCCGGTTATTCTGGTTTAAGAGGTGGATTCCACTTTGAAGGCCATTGTGTCTCTTGCCTTGCGCTTTTCTGGCTTGGCACCCTGCTAGGTTGCATGTTTGCATAATGCCAAATAAGTTTGTGTTTGCTTTATCTTTGGTGCTCTTCGTGTGCGCGTTGGGGGGCTAAAAAGTGTAGTTGTTTTTGATAATTGTTTATTTTTAACACACACCCATATGTGTATTTGTTTTTGTAGTTATTAGTTTTGTTTAAAGTTTTTAGATTTTTTTTTGGGGAGGGGTTTGTAGATGTTTTTGGATGATTTTATAATAATAATAATATTATATTATTTTTCTTTTTGTAGTTCAATGTATTGTATTATAGTTTCTTTTTATTATTTATTTTATTGTTTTTAGGTGTTTTGTAGTTTTAATAGATCAGAGACTAATTGTCTTTTGTCTTAATAATGTGGGGTGATGCTTTGAAAAGTGCTTTTAGTTTTAATTTAATGTCGATTTGTAGACCATTTTGCTAGACTTTATCTACACCCAAGCGAGCGATTTTTAAAACTTTAGCCTACAAGTACAATTTATCAGGTTTTTTTGTCAAATTTGAGATGTTTTCGCTTAATTATTGTAATAAATAGATCGTTTGGGGTTCATATACTGATCTCCATGCTCAAAATATCTTCTCTTGATCAGGACTCCTACAGGAAGCAGGTGGTGATCGACGGAGAGACGTGTCTCCTGGACATCTTGGACACTGCAGGTCAGGAGGAGTACAGCGCCATGAGGGACCAGTACATGAGGACAGGAGAGGGCTTCCTCTGTGTCTTTGCCATCAATAACACCAAGTCCTTTGAGGACATTCACCACTACAGGTATACGCCGCATGCTTTGAGCTCGCGAGACCTGCCGAATCGGGTCCGTAAAGGGTTGAAGCGCCTCACCGAGTCAAATTATAGACGTGCAACGTTCTGTGTGCTTTGACAGAGAGCAGATAAAGCGAGTAAAGGACTCGGAGGACGTCCCCATGGTCCTGGTGGGGAACAAGTGCGATCTTCCATCCCGCAGCGTGGACACAAAGCAGGCTCAGGATTTAGCGCGTAGCTACGGCATCCCCTTCATAGAGACCTCAGCAAAGACGAGACAGGTAGGGAAGACACGGGTGGTGTTTCGAGGAAATCAAAACGAAAGCGAAAGGCTTTAAATGATTCAAAGACGGCATGAAATCAAACGATCAGCTGTTTTTTTATATAATTATCCTTGTGCACTGTTCATTTGTTATTAAAAAAACCTTTTGTTTTACGTAAACGTATAGACATATATCATATATCAACTATAGTATCAGTCTAAATTAGGATTCTGTCAAATTCTGATGCATAAAGTTACCAAAAAAAAAAAAAATTAACATCGTTTTGCTCAGAAATGCATTATGGATAAATATAAATGAGTTTCATGTTGTCTTTAGAGTCATGTTGATGCACATGTGGTTTTAAAATCTCTAATAAAAGTGACTATAACCAGATTAGATTAAGGGTGAGTTGTAAAGCGTTTCAAGAACGTGTCTGGGTCACATTTCACCCCAAAATCAAAAGAAACTAGAATTTCTTTTTTATCATTATTACTATAGAAATTGATGATATATAATTCTAGTGTCATCATTTCCCTGTGCGCTGGGGACCAGGACCAAGTCTAATCTACTCAAGTCCACCCCTGATGTAATGCCAAAATATAACATTGGTAACACTTTATTTTACAGTTAAGCTTTTTTTAAATCTCCATTTAGACTTTAAATAAAGTATTGTATAAAGAGATCAATATTGTCTGTTGAACAGTGTATCATTACACCCCCTAATTGCTATTCATTACATTAAAAAAAAAAACCTAAACATTAAATTTTTTTTCTAGGAGGTAACTGTGACTTGGACATAGTTTTTGTTACGTTGGCGCGCTGCCTCAAGGCAGCCGAAATGTGTAGAATTGTAAATGAGCTGGTCATTGTGTCCTTCTGCTTTTACACTGGGTTTATGCATGAGTTCATTCTGACGGGCTTTATGAATAATCAATCAGGTCATATCGCGCAACACGACTGATCTGCCTCTGGGTTCGTGCCTGGTCTCTCCTGCGCGTTCGTTATGATTTGTCTGTGTTTGATTTCATCAATTAATCTCTTAATGGCAAAGAGTGCTGTTTGGATTGATTTGATCGGGGGTTTAATCACTATAAATCAGTTGGGGATATCGAACTGCTCTATCTGTCACGTTAAATATCAGGGCAAGCGCTCTCCCTCCCTCCGCAGTGCTCGAATCACAACTCCTTGTGGTGCTGGGGTGTAATAAAACCTCCTCAATTCATTTCTTTTCTCTCTGTTTCGAGCCTCACATGCTACCCGCCGACACCATGGGGCCGTCTCCAGTACCCACAGTTCCCTCTCCGGCTGCTAGCGGAAGTGGTTTTGTGTGTATTGCTCTAATAGCGGATTCACTTTCTAATCCTCTTACGTTCATGTGTGTATGTATTGATGTATATATGTATCTTCAGGCACGTTGCTAATTGAGAAATGTTTGGAAACGCTGCAAAAAAGGACACCCCGTAGAATAACCTGGCTTTTAATACCCATAAATAATCAAAAGAAATGCTAATGATAATTGTGGAAAAACTTGCCGCTTGCTTCCCGAAATCCAATCGGGACTGTTTCCTTAACACTGAAGGGAGTTGTGTTTTGCACTGCAGAGAGTGGAAGATGCCTTTTATACTCTGGTACGGGAGATCAGGCAATACCGGCTGAGAAAACTCAGTAAAGAAGAAAAGACGACACAATGCATCAAGCTTAAAAAATGTGTTTTGATGTGAGAGGGGTAAGTTTGAAGCGCTGCCCGTCTGCGGCCCAGCTGTGGCGTGCGACATCTGTATAGCGCTTAACGCCCGCTCTTGGGCGGATCTCGCAGTCTGTCATTAAAATATGCAGGTCATATTTCAGCTCAAAATTACGTTTCGTGGAAAAGGAGCCTATTTTTAGGACCTGAAAAGAGATTTGGCGTGTATGTTTCATAATCGCACCTGCCGCAGTTGTCGGTAGAATAGGAATAAAACCTTATTTTTAAAATGCAGACAAATTAAGGGCACTACCAGACTTTTTTTTTCTCTCTCTTTGAAGAGGTCCCATCTGTTTACCAAGCCTGTGTTTATTTAATCCAAAATGCAGCCAAAACGGTAACACTGAAATTAATTATAATAATATTTCAGATAAAGGCTGTTCTTTCAATTTATCAGAGGAGCCTGAAAATGTGTACTCAACTGTTTTAAATATTGATTCTACTATTAATAATAATGTTTTGTGAACAGTAAATCAGCATATTACAATGATTTCTGAAGGATCACGTGACACTGGAGTAATGATGCTAAATATTTAACTATTTTTCACACCGATAAAAATATTTTAAAATTGAACTAGAAAGCAGTTATTTTAAAGCAGTACTTCAGGTGAAATAAATGCAGGCCTGGTGATCAGAAGAGAATTCTTTTTTAGATGCATGTATGAGTGTGTATATGTTTTACTTAACCTCTTAAGACCCTGTGTCCTCATGAGAACATTAATATTTTAGTGAATTTCCATACAGTTTTACTGTACAGAGCATGTTCAGGGCTTTTCAGAGACACCAAATGATTGGACGTTTCACCCGGTCCACCCCCTCCCCTTGGTCTGCAAAAATGTCTGAAATTAATTTAATGACGCTCTTAGGGAAATATGGTAATATTTTGTAATTATCAATTAAAGCTGTCTAATTTCGGAGTCGTGTGTCATAAATCAACGTCTCGGGAAAATGTTTTAGGTTTCAAACTGATTTCATGTCCTTGTATGAGGACACTGCGACTAAAAGCGTGTTTATTATGTATTTTGGGAGACATAGCAAATGAATAGGGAAATCAAGTAGATAGTTATGGTGTTCGATGCTTGAGATAATCACCTACGGTTCTTGTTTTCCCTTTATTTTGAAGGGCGTGGACGACGCGTTTTATACTCTAGTCCGAGAAATCCGGAAACACAAGGAGAAGATGAGCAAGGAGGGCAAGAAGAAAAAGAAGAAATCCAAAACAAAATGCGTATTAATGTGATCAAGCCTTTCCTGTCATTATAGACTCCAAAAAAAAAAAAAAAAAAAAGAGTTCCACAACTGCATTTTGTACATTACACTAAATTATTAGCCTCCTCAAAATACAGAATGGATTCTTATTCTACTTGCTTTCTTAAAAGAAATAAGCTTTACTCGTTCGGTGCCAGTTGCCCCAAAGTGTTGGTCACCTTTATGGCTTATTTTATCGGGTGGGCTGTCAGAACTGGTGTTATTTTGCAGTTGGTTTAGAGTAGTTCAGCAGATTTATAAAGAAAGGTGTGGACGTGAAAATAAGGCTTTGGTGTGCCGTATGAGAGAGAACTAGCCGTGTAGCTGTTTAGCCGTGAAATTTGCATGTGAGTCACTTGATTTTTACAGGAACTGAAACATTGAGGAATTACTTTATTTTTTTTTTTATTATTATTATTATTTTTTTTAGGACCAACACTTTCAAGGGGTGTTTTGATACATTATCACTGTGTATGACCCTGCCTTTGGATGTCCCAGACTTCCAAAAAAAAACAACCTGCATGTGAACTTCCATTGTAGTCGGATTAACGCGCCCTTTCTCGAAAGCCATGTTAATGTATATATGGTGAAATCCTAACCACGTTAACCTTATTTCCCCGTTTGCATGCTGTGTTCTGTTCTTTAAACTTCCAGGAAACGGTAATGCGTTGAATACTGTATAATAGCCACTGTTGCGTAGAAAGGATTTTCTCAGTTGGTCCAAACAGGCGCTATTGTTTCAACAAGGCCATTGTGATATTTTCAGTTCAATTCGTGAAGGTTTATATAGAAGTCAAAATCTGCTGAGAGCAAACCTCAAATTTGATTTAATTAATGGGACTGGCACGATGCTGAGCTTAGTTTAGAACATAGGTGGCGCTGCATGCTTTAGAAACACAGTACTCTGCTTGTTTCCAGATCTTTACACGCATGAACCTAAAATAATCATCCATAAAGTTAAAGCGAACCGAGATGTTCACAGTGATGTTCACGTTAATCTAGCTTCGTAAACGCATTCTGATCTTCAAAAACTAGATTGAAGCGCCATCTGCTGTTAAAATCTAAGCTCAGAATCGATTCTGCATCAATGTATCGTCACAGCCCTATTAATAAAACCACAAAATGAAATGAGAAACAACTGAGAAAATGGTGATCTGCATTTTATAAGTCACCTGTCAGTTTCAGGGATTGAATAATAAATTTATATTCATGCGGTAATGTATCAGGCATGTTACATTTTTGACAGCGTTTTTAAGGCACTGGGGCTGCTTTTTTTTTTTTTTTTTTGTGGTCGGTTAAGTCAAAACGGTTGTTTATGCATTTGTTTTTTAGGAAATATGTGCACTCCCCGAATCTCGGTTGGCTTCTCGTAAATGCAACCGAACATTGTGCACATTATTAGAATTTTTTTTTGACAGACAAAAGTTACATTCAGCTGTCGCGAATTCATCGAAATTTATTGCGCATTTCGTCTCTTAAACCCACGAAAATGCAAGATCCTGTTGTAAGTGTTAATGAAAAATCAGCAGATTTTGACCAAAAATATAAAGCTGCAGTTGACCAATCAGAATCAAGTATTCCAGGGAGCGTGTAAAAATTCGATTCTCTTTTCTGTAAGGGTCTACACTAGCGAACGCCTCACTTCGGCGCTCAGAGGAGGACTTTTATGACGTATGAATATTTACCCTCTTGTGCCCAGCCAAACAGCGCCTTAGAAGTCCGAGTAACTGCGTCGAATTGTTTTTGCTAAATTTTGATTAGTGAATATAACCTACTGTACCACTAGTTGTTGTGATGCAAATATACGTAACAAAAATGGAAGGAAACAAATGCCTTGTTTGTTTATGCTGCCATCGAGACATTCTGGTCCTAGGAGCCCGATTCTAGTGGAATCGAAGCCGAACGCCTAAATCCCCAGGAGTCGGTCGTGATCCGGTATACTACGGTAAAATGTGGCTAGCTTAGTTCTGGAGGGCAAATTTTCAGCCATCACTCAAACCAAAGAGAGTGATATAAAGATTTATTTTGTGTGGCAATACTTGCGATGTCATAAGATGATGTCATTTATAGGAGATTTACAATATACGAGCAGAATGTTGCTTTAAAACCTTCGGTGAGCTGTTTTACCACGCGTCCTTAACCATTACTAGTCTGTTTTTCTAATAATTGTTTCTATATCACGGTTTGACTAATACAGAGAGATCTAAACGGGAAATAAATCAGGATGTCCGCTCTTATGCAAAGTGTTTCGGGTGATTTCTGTTCCCTTTAAAATCATTTACTAGCCGTCTGTAACGCGAGTAGCGAAGTCTTTGGATATTTTTGGAATCGTTTCTGAAATGTTCTCCGTCTGTTTGTGTGCCAATTGCAAATGTTGATAAAATGGTTCACGTATACATGGACCTCGTTTTAACAGCCTTTGTACGGTTGTGATAAGAAAGATGACTATTTTGTAAATTGTGCTTTTTTTTTTTTTTTTTTTTTGGTTTAATGAATTGAATGACCCTTAATTGTAATTAAGGGTCATGTGTTAAGTTCTATGAGAAAGTGCCGGTCTGAGGTTGTCTTTCGCATCCGTCATGTTTTGGTGAACGTGATTATTAGGATGAGGAAAGCCGTTCTCAGATCGGCACGGTTTTATAAATGCAACCCAATCCTGTTTTTTCCCCATTAATCTCATCAGTCTTATTTAATGTGTAATTAAAAGAAATACTTAAAACCCACAGGAGAGACTCCGTGTCTGTTTGTTGGTTAAGAATGCACGCTTTGTAAGAATTTTACCAAAAATCTGTATAATTTGAAATTAATTCGACTTTAATTCTTTTCAGAATCTCGTGACGCCTCGGGAAGAACATTTTTATCCCCAAAATCTAATTTGGTATGAATAGCAGTTTTAAATGGTCAGGGATTTTATTTGATCAAAATACAACAAAAGTGTGGAATATTATTACGCTATAAAATAAGTGTTTTCTTCTTGAATGTTTTAAAACCAAATTTATTCCCGTGGTCGACGATGCATTTTCAGCATCGTAATTCCAGCCACATGGTCTTTCAGAAATCGTTCTAATTTGCTGATTTTATTACATTTATTTGTTTTTAACTGCAATACATTTGTTTTTTTGACTATTTAATTCGGAGTTTATAAATGAATATACAATTTATTTGTAATAGAAGTTTTTAATCTATTTAATTTATATATACACAAACACACACACACACACACACATATATATTTTTATATATATATATATATGAATTTAAACTCCTTTTCATGACATTGACTCTTATACTTACTTACTATGCTGCATGCATGTCCCTTATGTTCCACAAAGTGGCAGTATTCTCTCATGCCACGATACAATAGTTTCTCAGCTGGTCTTCTGTAATGTCATCCTAACAGAATTAAAATTACAGGCACTCTCAATAACTCTGATTTAATCCGGGGGCACGGTATCATTTCTTCTACGTAATTACATTCACCACGTGAAATTAAATATCGAGCTTGCTGTGGATTTGAAACCTACCTTTGTCTCTGGTGCCAAGATGAATAGGTTGTTCCATATTAGTTTAGCTGCGGGCGAAAAGGACACGTTTCATAGGATAAGGCATTTGCCATTAATAATGCAGTTTTTAAATGTGATTGCAGCGCTCGGGTGTCCTCTCTGGTGTCTTGAATACCATTTTACAAGGAATACAAAAATATACATGTACATTGGTTTAATTTAGCTGTGTAGAAAGCCTACGGAAACCTTAAAAGTGCTGGGTCCAATGCTGTATTTTCACCCTATTAATCCTCTCAAAGTGATTAAGGTCAGTGTAAGCATTTTGAAAGATTTTATACATTTTTTTCTCTAACTTTTCACCGTTAATTCGTGATTACTAGATTTCATTTGTATTTTACGTACTAATGTTTTGAAATAATAATTACATAATTATGACTTAAAATGTCAGTTTTGACTTTGTATCTTACAATTATAGCTGTTTCTCATAATTTACCAAACGATTAACCAAGTTTTAGTTTTTTTTTATATAATATGTGGAAGAAATATGATATTTTATAATCATATTTTGTACCACACACAACTAATGAAACATTTTATATTTTATTTAGTGCTGGGCAATGATTAATTAACGATTAATTGGATCCAAAAGGTTTTATTTATATAATATGTCTGAATTCTGTGTGTATTAATTTTATATATATATATATATATATATATATATATATATATATATATATATATATATATATATATATATATACACATAAATATAAAGATGCACTCATACAGTATATATGTAGAAAATATTTGCATGTATTTATATTCATATTTTTATATGTACTGTATATGATGTATAAATATTTTTAATATACAAATCTTAAATCTTTTTTAAATACATACGTGCATGTGAGTGTGCATTTATATAAACGTAACACATACACAGTACACGCATATATTATGTACAGAAAATGTCTTATTTTGGATCGCGGTTAAACGTTCAACGGAACTAATTACAATATTAAAAATGATATCTCGTTCATTCACGAAGAGCAAACCTCTTAAAGCAAAATGCTAGATTTGTGGTGGCTCAAACTGTAGTCACTAAAACTAAAGACAGAATGGGATGGTGCATTATTTCTTGTCAAACTATTCAAAATGCTTTGGGGCCAGAATGGCAGAGCCCAAGTATATGTTTCAGTCCACAGCTACATTTCGATCGTCTCTTCCCTTCAGCTCTGAACTAATTGTGTCTTAACTCTTGAAAAATGTGTCTGTGACCACGTCCTTGTCTCGTCATGGACAAGCAGGTGACCTTAATACTCAATCACTGTCTTCTGGTTCTCAAACGGTCTAGATTAGGGGTCTCACAAACGATTTTGGACCAAGGACCACTTCTTTTTCGTTCTTTTTTCCGAAGCCCCGTCCAAAACCCAATTTACGGTAAGAAAAAAACCCACACATGAAACCCGAAATGCCACATAAACAATGAGATAGACTCTCAAATCCTCTTGTTAACCTTTGAAAATACAAATAAGAGTGGTTCCACCGCTCCGAGAGAAATTGGGAGACTCCGTTAAATTATGCAGACTATTTCTTGACTGTATCGTAGACCCGAGCCCTGACAGGAGAGAATGGAGAGGAAAATACAAGCTGGAGCAGTCACTGTAAATCCTCCTCTTGATTCTCCTGGGTGCACCTTAGGCCAGACCCTGTCAGTCAAACCTCCTCCACAGCTGTAATCTCTGGACAACAATGAGGGGCCTGCATGTCTGATAAAACTGCTGAAACTGAGCAATCCGCAACCCTCAACCGCAGAACCTCCGGTGGGCCGAGAGGACAGTGGGATGGTGGGTGTTCAGGAGTTGACGGACTCACAACTCTCTCAAACACGCCTGTGAAATCCCTCGCAAACCGGGACAAAGATATTTGTCAACGTTGCGAAATGTTCCTGGATACAAGGTGAATTTCTCTTCAAAAGTCCTTACCTTCTTGCATTGTTGAGTAGACAGTAATGAGGCCAGTAAGGAGACGGTTTGACTGCAAAATAAAGCTCACAAAACTACAGTAATATTGCGAATTAAATTCAACGGTTTTCTGTTTTCATGGCAATTTTTTATCACGTTTTACTTCTGTTTTTTCAGCATCGCATGTGCTGATTGGATATTTCTTGTTATTATCAGTGATGAAATATGAATATTTTGTGTTAACCAAGACACCAGGATTGTTTCTTCATTATGATAAACGAAGCGTGTACGTGTTTTCACTGTCAGGTTTAATAAATACTTGCTGAAAAAAATACTAGTTAGTTAGACCACTGGTTTGTATGTAAGTCCAAAAATATGTAGCCTGAATAGAGACCTAACCTTGTATTTATTGTGAAGATTTCCCAGAGGCTAAATAAAAACAGGGTTGTTTTTGATATTGTCATGGGAAATGGCAGGACAAAAATATACTTAGTAGCAGCTCAGCTATTAAATAACTAAAGCTCAGAAAAGAAGTATATAGTGGATGAGGGAGGAACTTATTTTCCTTTTATTGTACTGCATAAAGCAGCAGGACAGGGCAGTCATCATAATAGGATCCCAACAAAAACACCATGAATTTTTAAACACCTAGAGGCAACAACTGTGTGACAGCGATAAAGAGAGATTTGCTGAGGGTCACAGCTGAGAGAAAGAAGATCTCAGTCTTGTCAAGATTAAGACTGAGTATGTTTGATATGTCAGTCAGGGATTCAGAGATTGCAGACATGGAGAGAGAAGGGGACATGTACAGCTGAGTGTCATCGGCGCGCCGGCGATAAGAGAAGCCATGCAATTAAATGACAATTCAGAGCTATCTATAAATGTCTGAGTGCAGACAGGTAAGAGTAACGGTCCCAGCAGCGAGCCCTGTGGAACTCCCACGGTGGGGCTTTTCCAGCCGACTTGGTGTGGTGGAAGTGCCTGTTCTTGTTTAGAAAACCTTAGACCATTCTGAATTTAACGAGATGAAAACGAGGCTGTGAGGGATAGTCGTCCAATCTTTACAATGGAATGAGATGAATAAATGTCCTAGATTGCACGTACTAAGTGTTTGCCTGATGACAGTTCTTTCAAAAGACACGTCGCTGTCTTTACAATCCATTTAATAAAAACTACACATATGTCCTGTACCTATCCTTGTTGTACGTACACACTGTACATATAGCCTTGTCTTCATTCCTATCAAAAATGATCACTTGATGTTCCGAAAGCATATTCTGGCAAGATAATTTAATCAACGATGCTAAATTAGTACAAAAAAGGTAATAAATAGACTTATTTTTTGTTGCTGTTGTGTAAATGTGTATTTTTCATTACATTTCCCGTGTTGTTTGCATATTATACACTACAATTCATGTATTTTCTGCGTAAATATAATTAAGTTTTGTGGTCTGTGCTTAAAAATAAAATAGACATAAAATTAAATTAAATTAAAATACTTTATGCGACACGATTCCGTCATTGCCTCGCGCGCTTCCCGCCACTCGTTGCTCCCGAAAGCGCGAGGCGGCCGCGAGACAAGAAATCGAGAGTACGGACGAGTTCGCAACGGCTTTAATGAAGCTTTAAACAATAAATGTTACGGCGAATGAATGCTCGTGACATTCGAGCAGTTGTACGACAAGAAAAAGTCCCGTTTTGGTAAGTTGAAAAGCGCAAAAGCAAAACGTGCTAACTGGCCGCCATTACAGGCGCTGAAGTACTAACTAAATCGATTGATCTCTCTATCTCGGTATCTCTAGGCTGTAGTTCAGTCCTGACAGTTTACAATATGCTGATTTTGACAATTAAACTGTAGATGAAACGGCATCATTATTACTTTTTTTGCCATTTCATCCCCGAAAGGATGAAAATACAGTGTCAGTAAAACGAGTATTTCTGTAAATGTTGCCTGGTAAGATCCTGAATTGAGCAGGCCCTGTCTTATAAATGCAGGTCAGGTTTTACGGCAATCCCATCCATTCTGAGAGGAAGAGTTATTCAGTTCACGGATGTTTTATTGATGTCGAGCCACCCATCTAAGCCTGAAGATACTTCACATAGGCAGAAGAAGATTCATCGCTTTGCAAAAACAGAGCAGGATCTCAAGACCTGTGCTGAGGTAAGTCTGCATCATCCACGCACCACACAACATTTACAGCTGCTCAAGTGCGTCTGAACTCTCTGGTTTGTCTTGACAGATACGAAGCTCTTGAGAAAAGATTGCAAAGCCTTGAGTTTTTTTTTATTTTATTTCTTATTTTGCGAGGCGTGAGAGATGAGAGACAGATGACCGGTAGTTTTTGAAGTTGATGGATTTCTTGGAGCGACGCAGCTTTCGCTGACCGTATTAATACATTTTGCCATTTTAGTATATTGTACTGCGTGTTATCACAATGCCGTGTTTTTTTTCCTCATTGTTGCGGAGGACAGTGAACTTCAAAGAGCCGTACAGTGGCCCACAGCAAAGCAAACGGACGGTGGTCAAGTCAATCTGATAAAAATGACAAATTAGCCAGAAGCTGAAAAGGGCCACTGACAAACATTTGTATGCACATATATAATATGTATAAATTTAATAATCTTCCTCGGTGCAGATGTGGATTGACTTTAAGAACAGTAGGGGAGACCGGTGTTGGTTTGGCGCAGGGTTCATTTCAAGTTTTTAATTGGGTGCTGTCACGAAACGGTGACTTTTGCCCTCTCGATCTTCACTCTGTGATTCTATCAATACATTAGAAAATTAAAACCTGTCAAGCTGAAGACAGTTTGTCACATTTGCTGTGTCACAACAGAAATGAACTCCGTGCGCCTAAAAATATTAGATAATGTGAGATTTAAAATATGGCAGTGTCCGTTAGAGATTGAAACGGGCGATAAATGTTTCTGACGTTCACATTAGCGCAGTATTTGCTCGCGCAATTTATTTATTCATTTTTTTCTTTAGATATTATTTCTGGTCCACTCCAGACCATAATGTATTTAATTAAGAAATTCAACTTATCTGACGTCTCCCTCTTTTTGGCTTTTTAAGTGAAAAAAGGTATAGTATTGTATAGCAACGCATAGTTTTGCAGAACTTAGACACGACTCTTTATACAATGAAACTGAATGTTGGCAGGGGCTGCCATGCTTTAACAATGGCAAAGAAAGTCTGTTCGAATTAGTAGTTATTGTGACTTGTGTGGTACATTCCTCTCTGAAATCAGATGCAGTATTTACTAAACTACAATATTCATTTATATGTAGAATTTTTTTTGAGCTTTTTTTATTGTTTTTATTCCTTGATGATTACATCTGCCACAATTCTCGTATCTCATTCACATATATTCATTTCTAACATATCAAGACGTGTCAAACCAGGCTTTACATCGGTGACTCAGAACTTGACTGAACCGGACGAGACTCATAACCGGTTAAAATTGAAATATAAGCACATTTAAATCCCATTTGAGAGTTCAGAGAAAGGAGATCTAGTTATTCACGTGAAGCTGTTGTGCTTGAAGTCACATGGTCCACGTTTATCCCGCTTTTTTTCGAGTTATTCGCCATTCACTCTAATTGTACCTAAAAGTTCACCGTTAACGTACCAGCTAACGTTTTCCTTTTGTGTTGCACAGAAGAGAGAGAATGGCACGCACGAGAGAGAATAAACGGCGACAGAATTTTCATTTCGGCTGAACTATTTCTTTGCGTCTCTTCGTTTGTGGGGTTATCGTAATATTTGTTCCTCCGGAGGGGAAAGAAAATTGAAAATGTTTACCGGTCCTCGATCAGGACAAAACATTTTAAAAAAATGCTAACGCAGCTCTGTGAGTCCCGTCACCATCATTTCGCTCAGACCAGAATGACGATGGTCTCTTTGTTGGCGTCTTCTCTTTTGAAGCGGGTTGTTTTGTGCAACAGTTCTGCTTTGCGGGAGTCATGGCTGTCGGGGCCGGGGGTTTTTGTGTGTGTGTTTCGTCGTATATATACGCGTGCCCGAGGGGGGGCAGGGCCGGCCTCTGCATCTTTCTCTCGCTCCGTACGGCCTCAGATGGGTGATTCATACTGGTTCCTCGCCGGTAACGGGAGGGACATCCAGCTCTTTATTACCCTCATCCGTCACCATCAGTTCATCAATCCAAAGACCGGCGGCTCCGACCGGTGGCTGCTCTTCCCGAGTCCCTCGTCGCCTCTTTCTGCGATGAATGGGAAATTTACGCTGTCTCAGATGCGCACGAACACGGAGGCGGCGGGCCGTCAGCCTCGAGACGGTGTCAGGGATGAAGTCCCTCGAGATTTGAGTGCGAAGATGCTGCTCGTTTTCATTGTCCCCGCTTCCTCTAACGTCAGGTTTTTTTACTGCTGGGTTTAGTTAGAAATGTCACCGTTGCCAAATATTGCGAAACTCAGTTATGTTGGGCATGTTTACCGTACGCTACTGTTCAAATGTTTGGGATTGGTAAGATTTCTTTTAAAGACTTTATAAAGTATATTTATAATGTTACGAAAGATTTCTATCTCAGTTAAAAGTGCAGGATGTAATATTGCCAGCTAGTGGTTGAAACGGCTACTGCAATTGCAGACCTGAATCTGCTCTGAAATGCGTATTTCACAGTAGAATTACTGGCTATAACATTATTTTTTTTTAGCGAAACAGTTATATAAGCATAACATGTTTCCTAAATGTCTACAAACATGTTATTTTTTTGCCTTTAGAAGAGTCAAAACTTGCAAAACTGGCATTCATCAGAATATACAAAAAAATGTATGGTTTCCACAAAAAGGTAGCAGAACTGTTTTCAGCATGTGTAATAATAATAATAATAATAATAATAATAATAATAATAATAATGTTTCCTAAGCAGAAATCAGCATAATAGAATGATTTCTGAAGGATTAGGTGACACTGAAGACTGAACTAATGGTGCTGAAAATTCAACTTTGCGTCACATTATATTTGAAAGTATACTCAAGTAGAAAACAGCAATTTTATATTGTTTATATTTTACAGTAATTCCTTTTTGTTTGATTTAATTACTTTTTATTTATTAAATTAATGCAGCCTTGGTGAGACACTCTTTAAAAACCGAATGTAAGCTTTTAAGCAGTGGTGTTTTTGAAAATGTGCTTGTAATATACCAGAGTGAAGGCTGATGGCTGTTTGCTAATGCTGTGTTGTGCTGGATGGTTGCCAGAATGTTGTTTTTCAGTTGCTAATATGTTCTAGGTAGTTTCGAGCATGTTGCTAGGAGATTGCAGGGTATTCTCGGTAGGTGCTAGATGGTTGATTACATTCGCAAATTAAAAGAGTCTACCAAAAGTCTCTATGAAGGTCTGTATGACTTTGGTCCCTCCTTTAATGTAACTTTAGTTCATATGTAAGTCATATTTCACCTTAGCAAGCTGCATGATTTCAAATGTTATAATGTCTGTGGAGCAAACGATGCCCAACAGTAAAATTGCTTATTTTATTTAGGGATGCACAGGATATTGGAACCATAAGGGCTGATATTACAGATTTATTTATTTATTGGTTGATTTTAGACTTTTAATGCCTGTTTGGCCTGTTTTTACTTTACATTTATTTTTCCTCTGCTGTCATCTAAGCCTGGCCATTCAGTAGACCATTTTCAAATCTTCTAAAACAATTTTAAAACCAGGGGAGACCACAGACATAAAGCCTTTTAACAAAAATAATGTCTTCATTCAACAATTTGTCTCCTTTGTGTCACTGCAGCATCATTTCGGAGAGTATCCTATCCCATCCTATCCACGGCACTCAAACAGATCAAAGCGTAATGTCACATGAATTATTTTACCGATCTCTTCGCTACTTTTCTGGATGTTGATCATGTGCTTGGGATGCACAATATTATCAGACTGATATCAGAATTGGCTTATGTATTATCGGCATCGGATCGATGGGTTCTAGAAGTAAAATAGCCTACACAAATAACATTTAGACTGTGTTCCTGATTAAACAAAGTAATTGATGTCTTAAAATAAGTGTTTTGAAGCTATAGCTTACATGAACAAAAATTACAAACTAGACACTTGTAAATTAAATAATTTTATACTGATTTATTAATTAATGTGTAATGTTTTAGTTTTTAAACGAATCCATAAGATGTAAAATATTTCAGAATTTCAGCTCTTACTTTAGACCATCTGCAAATATTATATATTATATAAAATATTATTATATATAATATAAATATCTTAAAATAAAATGTTAGGTTAAAATCTTAAGGGGAAAAAATGCAGCGATTGACGTTTATTTAGGCTATAGTTATTTTCAGAGCTTCAGTGTACTCTTTATACAATAATAATAATTATTATAATTATTTTATATCTAATTCTAACAAATAAGTTTTTGTTAAAAACTAACCAAATTATCACTGTAACAATAACTATAACACCCTGATAAAAAAGATTTAAACACAAAAACTAACCAAAATGAAAAATATTTAGCTTACAGTTTCTGCGCCCGAGACACTTGGTGTTGTTTCCAAACATAAGGAAATAAATCGGTATCTGCCAAAATATGAAAAAACTTTGGCATATGGGATATCAGCAAAAATCCAATATCGTTCATCACTATCGTGTTCATTATATTGCTGTCTATTGGAGAGAGCTCTCAGTATACATTAAAAATGACAGGCTTTTACAGGTTTGGACTGAAATGAGAATGAAAAATTAATGACAATTTTCATTTTGGGGTGGAATAAAGCCTAATATTATAAATGTTTTTGTGCATGTGTTTTTAAAATTTGGTCTTAAAAACCGAAATAATTATTAACACTGGTTTAAGAAAGCTGAAACAATTCTTTTTATACTGTGATTTATAATGTTAGAATGGCTTCATTCGGTACTAGTATTTAACATACTCGGTTTCAGTTTTTATTATTTCATTTATTTATTTTTGGACTCTGTTAGACTAGACAGTAGGCCTATCGGATTTTAGTATCAGCCTTTTATCTGTCACTGGTTCTAACATGAAAAATAATTACTGGCTTAGTGTAACTTAGTCGAAATTATAATATCAATGCATCCCTATTTCCTTGATTTTGAGAAGTTTTGATCCGTAAATCCCTCCCTCATGCCTCATATGAGAGGATTGTGCAACCTCACGGGAACGCCTGTCAATACTGATCTAGTGTCAATAAGCCACACAAATACTGTACTTCATGATATCAGATACATTTTCATCAGCCAGTTTCTGAAATCACTGATGCAACTAATTATGCATTTGGTAAGACAAGAGCTAATAAGATGAATCAGCTGCAGTCACTGAGGTAAATACCTGAAGGACACCAAATCCTTGAGGATAAATTAGTTCTTTACAAACATTTCCATCATCTTGTGACATTCTTGTGACCTGAGCGAAGCGACTGGAATAATAATGCAAATATTGTTTTCATAAAACCTGTTCTGTGTTACAGAATCCTACACGCTGCTCTTGCTCTTTTATTTTTTTATTCATCCAGGTCAGTTTTTCGAGGGAGCACGGAGGTGCTGGTTTTCTCAACTGTGCGCACATCATTATAAATTGCGTATCCACAATGCTACGTTTTTGCAATGCTAAATTTTTCTCAATGCAGAATATGGTAATGGATTCCCACTACAGTTTCAGTCCCAAAAAGGTGATCGGAAATATAAACATTTATCTAAGCTGCTGCCGACTACTGCATAAATTGTCACCTACGACGTAGCGAGGACTTGGCAAACAGGTCCGAATTTGAGCGTTGAGCCAGCGGCACCAGATAAAGCAAAAGAAAAGGAAATCATGAAAACAATAAGCAATTAAGCAGATTTAGTTTTTCGGTTCACTTCGAAACTTTCTCTTGCTCGCTGTCCGTTAAATGCCAACAGGCAACTTTAAATTCACAAAGATGATTCATTCGTTGCTATTGATCTCAAATGAAGTAAACACAAATTAAGTGTCCGCAAATTACGAGGCCTAAAGTTTCAATCAGCGGCTTCTGAATTTGTAATTCATAAGCTGGTATAAATGGATGGATCTCACTTTTCTGCCACGGTTTTGCCACTAATGGCTCATAAGGGGATCTATCCATGGAGACCACCGTGTAGCAGTGCACTAGACTGAATGTATAAATTAGTAGCTGCATCATGTTTACTCAACTGAAAGGCTAGTGGGGGCAGAGCCAGAGCGTGTATCCGCCAATGTTCCCTCATGAGGAAAAATTATGCTTTTAATGCAAGTGACAGAGAGTGGAGAGTGAATTTGTGGGTACGGGTGGTTACCTTAGCGACAACACAGTCTGCAAACACGTATAGACTATTGCTCAACAGCGGTCTGAAAGGTTGTGTGGGGAAGAGCTATCGATTTAATGTTAATTCAGTGCTATTAATTCTCTATTAAAACGCAGGATAAATGAACGCATTTAACCATGAGCTTACCAAAAAGGCACACCTGCCGAAATCTGGCAGCACTTATTGAGTGATTTTTGTTTTTTACATTCACAGACAGCTGGATGGAACCTAACAAAATCTCAACAGAATAGGTGGACATTTGTTTATCGTAAAAATAAAAGGTTTAAGAGTCCGGTCTGCTTATAATTCATAATTTGATGAGAAATTTAATATTAAATCAGGAAAATACAGGCACAAAATTTATATATATATATATATATATATATATATATATATATATATATATATATATATATATATATATATATATATATATATATATATATATGAAAAAAGGTATGTGCGAATTATATATATATATAAAATGTATTTGTAGGGACCTAAACCGTGTAGATTTGTGTATACATTTGATTACTAAAATGTAATTTCATAATATATAAATAAAAGCTGAATTTGGGATTATATATAGTTTTGTAAAGAGTATATTTGTGTTAAATTTAACTTTTTAAATTAAATGTAAAAGTAGTTACATTATTTTCTTCATTTATTTATATAAATAGTTGTAGCTTTATTTATATATATAGATATGTCAAACTCAGTATGTGCCAATATATATATATGTATATTGTGTGCGAGATGATTTCAAATATGTATATCTGTATATATATATATATATAAGTAAAACTAAATTAAAACATTCAATTTCAGGAAAAAAAGTCCTTTAAAAATTAAAACATTTTTAATTTGAGCGGAAAACATCTACGCCGCGGCCAATTTCAGAAAACTTGGAGCAAATGCATTTCTAAAGCGATAGAAGAGGACCTAAAGATTAAAGATAAAAAGACCTAAAGATAAAGGCAACAGTCTGCAATTTGTCATTTTTAATGCCGGAACTGTCTGATTTGATTGACGAAAATGCCGCGGCATTGGCGATACTCGGGCTCAAGTGTCGGCATTACTAAAATTATTTAAAATGGATAAATATCATTATTTATAATATGGTCTGTTCAAAAAAGCTGAATAGGTTGGCCTTGATGGTCTTGCAAAGATTTAGTTACAATTTTGTAAAGATATAGACTGATATTTTTTCAGTTTTTGTTTTATTATTTTTTAAACCTGTTCTTTTAATTAAATGTAAAAGTCAATTGTAATACATGAGGATTTAATACAGCAGTTTATTTATTAAAGATAATAAAAACAAATAAATTAATAAAAAAAAAAATTGGTCTGGTTCGACAATGCTTTAATTTTGCTCTGAATAGTTTGCTATAGCTTATTTTCTGCTGCACTATTTAAATACCAAAGCCACTCATCTATGTAATGCCGAATTTCTTTTTCATTTGGGGACGTTTCTTATCAAACATTAATTCACATGTTTTCTTTGTGATTAATTAGTACATTAATATCTAAATCAATTCTCATTTTTACGGAATGATATTGATTCTTAAATCCCAAGAATCTATTAGTTTAGCAATCATTCGCGAGCTTGAATTGAATCTTGAAATTTGTCTCAAAACCTAGCCCTATTAATCAACACATGTAATTAACAGTTCTTGTGTTGGTGTATTATCGTCTTGCTTGCTTGTAAAAGGAAAAAAAAAAGCACAACTGGTTTTTCGCCATGCCCATCATATTTTGCGATCCAGCTCAGAATTACAGCACATGTCTTTTGGCATGCAGTGCAGCCTCATTCCTAATGCAAGAAAATGGTAATGGATTTCATTTCTCGAGTGTATTCCCCCAGACTTCCCTCAACAAGTGTGCAGAGGTACTACGGCCAATTTATTTTATTTCACGTACGCGTGGTCTTTGTGTGTTCGTACCCGTGTTCGCGCACAGCAATCTCTTCCTCATTCAAGTCATGTCACAGACTAGACACTCCATTGTCAAAAGAAGCTTTCATCTATTGGCTTCAAATATGGCTGTCATCCAGTCCAATTATACACAGAGAAATAGGTACCGTTACGCCTAAAGGATTGATTGAAGGCAGAATAGAAAGGGAAGAAAGGAATGCCGACTTTGATTCAAGGACACACACGGCGACGGAAAATCAAGTGCTCTACAAAAATCCTAATTTGTTTGGGAATTTAGGGCATATCTACATTTCAGATGGTGGCTGATATGATGATCAATTGAAAGACTTTACCGTGGCACATATTTTTAGACCTTTAACGCTACAAATGCACAGACGCTACAGATGACATTATGTACTTGTCTAACTACTTCTTAGGGATCATTATAGCATGCTGCCTACAGTTTTTCAAAGCAAATAGTCTGAATAGTGCACTTGATCTCCCTAACAAAATGTACCTAGCGTTGCATGTACCATAGTATATCGTGCGTACTGTATATTACAATTTAAATTACGTTACATTAAAAACGTTGCATTCAGTCATTTAGCAGATGCTTTTATCTAAAGTAGGACATTAGAGGCAATCAGAACCAACAAAAGAGCAATAATATGCAAGAGCTATGACCGAATGCAGTACATGTAGCAATGTGTTTTTTTTATATAATATATAAAAAGAAAACAAGTGGGCAGAATAGTAAAAGAGAAAATTAATAGAGACTTCATGTGTTAGAGGTCCTTTTTTTAAGTGGCCCTATTATGGTTAATGAAAGGTTTATATTTTGGTTTTGGGAATCCCAGACAACAGTCTGACATGCATGCAAGGTCAAAAAACACTTTCATTGTCTTATAATATGCATTTATTATTACCTTAGTAATTCTCTCAATGATTAATTTTTCCAAACCCCTCCTTTGCGTGATGCTAATCTGAATTGAATTGGATCTTGAATCTGATTTATATTGTTCCTGTAATGTCTGATAAAGCCTGAGAAAATGTCTGAGGAAACGGACATTTTTCTGCTCCAAAAGTGGCACCTAGTGGTGAAGAATGAATTTGCGGTTTCATTCAGACCAACCATAAAAGACCAACAAGCGGGCGCACAATATGCTAATGTTTCATGTTGATGTCAACATTCGTTTTAAAAACGACTCAAAGTCGAATCTTTCTTTCGAGAGACATTAGCTTTATACACAGTGCACTTTCAGATTTGAGCTGCGTTAAACACCAAATAAAGTCATGTTCAATCCATAATAGGCCACTTTAAAAAAAGAGAACAAATAGATGAAATAGGACTCAACTGTTCAAATGCTTAAATCCAACTTTATTATTTCTCTTAACAGCTAAAACATTCACACACAATGTTATTCTGCACTGCACACAATACTGTATCCTGTGCTCTATTTTTAGATGTTTTTTAATTGTAATGTTACAGGGTAGTAGAGGATTTTTTTTCCTTTTTAAATTTTTGTGGAATGTTCAAAACGGTTGACGCATAAATTCTAAAGAATTCAATGGCTACTGAACACTCCAACGTTCTTCAATTAAATTCTTTTATGTTCAACAGAAGAAAGAAACTGTTGTTACAGGTTTGCAACAATTTGAGGGCCAATAATTGTGCACCACTTGCTCAACCTTATTTGACTTTATTGTAGCATATCACTTATTGATACATTTGATGCATAATACAGTAGCCAACGTTTAAAGGGGATCAGAAAAGAACGCTTTTAGGTTTTAGGACAGCTTGAAAAGGTTGAAAGGTTTTCTAGTGGTGAAATGTTGACTAGTGTTCATTGTTTCAAATTCTATTTTTAAAACGTTAAACGCAATAGTTACAATAGATGTGTTCACACTGTAAAATGTATTAAGGAGCCGGTGTGCAGACAAGTCCCTGCAGATATTTAAAAAACTTTTACAAACATCCTTATCTATTTAAGAGGTCTTAAATTTGGAGCAAGGATTGTGATTCACTTCATTTATTTAAAGAAATAATGGCCCCTTGAAGTAAATAAAGTGTCTATTTTGCATTTCATTAAACTTTTAGCTTTTGTCAGTGCTGCCCGACACATTGAGGAATTACTTATTTATACATATTATACATTTTACTAGTATCAGCACAACAATGTGTTTACAACAGTTTTTCTAATGCATTGTTTTTGCTTGTATCTCCTTGTATCCCTTTATTAAGAAGGCTTTTGCTCAAATGTTCCTTTTTATTTAACGTATATAAGTAAATATAGTGTTTTTTATTTTACTGTGACGATGTTGTTACATATCACCTGATGACTCCAGCGGATGCACTACACTCATCACTTTCGTTCATTTATAATCGTCGCAGACATGCCACTCGCTGGATTTAGTGTGTAATTGGCATGAAACAAACCCATTTGAGCTGATTTACTGCCGTGGCGCGAAAGAACAAATCCATTCATAAAGTCTCGATCAAACCCCGGCGATTTTCATCCCTGACATCATTAGACCGTCTTGTTTGTCTTGCAGTGATTGAGTACTTCCATCTACCACCCACTAGTGTGGACAGCAGACACTTTAGGGTAGATGATAAGTGTGCAGTTTCTGCTGAGATCTACATTGAGTTGTAGATGTGTGGAAGGGGAAAGCATGCTTCTTCTCTTCTTTTTTTTATTTATTTTTTTATCAGGGTTGGAGTGATTTCACAGTTTGGGATCAGTAAGACAGTAATTCAGAAGATTATTGATAAACCAGTCTGATTTGGCAGAAAAAGCGTCGCTAGCAAGCTAGGTTTTACTCTATAATCTATTTTCCAGCACACTCATCTAAAGTAATGTATAACAAGAGCTTGAGCCATCGTCAGTCTTTTACAGCTCTGTTTGCTTTCAGAGTTTAGTGGACACAAATGACTTAAGCAACATTAATGCATTTTGGTTGCAAGTCATTAATGAACAATAAAGGTATAGTACTTTATTTAAGCCTGCTAACAAATTCAATAAAGTGGTTATATTATTGTTATTATTCTGTTACTTTCCATTAAACTTTAGGTGACAAAATGACATGCAATTTTCTGTGTTTGGTAGTATTTTCCAGCTATTTTCGTGCTGAGGGGACAATCTTTGACATTTTGTTAAAAGGCCTTGTTTCAGCATCTTTGTGCCCGATGGCTGCTGTAATGATGCACTATATGTCCTATAATAAGCAATATATGTCCTGGTTTGGAAAACAGGCTTTGCTCCATTGTAACATACAGCAGGTGTTTGGAAACCTACAGAAATTTTTTCTTTAACTTTTTGTCTTTTGTCCAAAACCTGCAGACAGCCCTGCCAATAGAAGATGCACATTTTCAATTGTACAAATTACTTTTGGTTCAGTAGTTGACTGGGCGCATCATTTGTGACAATTGAATTATATGAAGTTTATTGGCATGAAGAGTTGGGTAATAACTTTTTACATGTACTCTGGATTAGGTAATGAGTAAAAAAAAATAAATACTTGTTATTAGACTAAATAACATTTTAAAAATCCTAATCAGGATTTTTTTTTTTTTGATTACATGATTACGAATTATTTATACAATAGCAATTCATTCATAACTGATTCTTCCTAATATTTATTTATTTATTTTTTTAGATATTATTCATTATTCAGGTGGCTACGCAACATTTTAGGCTTTACAATTTTTAACTTAAATTTACGGTTAAATGCCATAATTTCATTAACTGATGTAATGTTAATATGCTAACCTATTGAAGTACTGAAATCTGTTTTGTACCTTTGTAATACGCTTAATACATTGAGAGTCACATGGTGAACATTTTTACAGTCTTTTACCGTTAAATTCACAGTAATTTTTAATGGTTTTCTGACATTGCATGGTAAAACACATGCATGTAAACACATTTTATTTTGAGTAGCTTTGCATTTTTTTAAATGATGTTTTAATTACTAGCTTTTCATGAGATTTAACTTCATTAAACAATTCCTTCACAAACCCAGTTCGTGAAACCCTGACAATGTTTAATGCTCTTCATGATGTTAAAAGTCCCATATTGTACTCCTTTTTGGAGTTTTATTTTAGGTGTTATACAAATAAATATATATTTGTGGTATAAGTAACAAAAAATGCTTTCTGTAAGAAACCGCTCTATTTTGGCCGGTCTAATTAATATTCATGAGCCTCTCCTGTTTTTTCTGAGTGACGCCCGGGCCAGGCCAATCAAATCTAACAGTGTCACAATTCTATCACAGCACTAGCTGGATGCAAAACAAAGAGGAGACTAGAGGTGGACCTTTATAAACGGCACAGATTCGGCTGCTTGGGGGCCAGAATCAACGTAATACAGCCTCAAATTAGAAATATGATCACATACCTGATGTTACTGCCAGACCAAAAAAAAGACAGCTGTGGTAAAACACTATAAAACAAGCAGACTGGAGAGAAAGAGAGAGTTTGCAGACTCTTATCAGAAAAGGTTATATAATGTATTGTCTTTAGTTGTTAGGGGCACGTCTAAAGTTTTTTGCATCTCACAACTATGTCGTTTATGAAATAATGTTGCTGCCGATTTATATACAAACATGTGTAATTGTATATGCAGTGTTGTGATTAATTGCAGCTGGGATAATAACGTAGCTGCTGAAACAGACGCGGTGAGTTTGTCTTTACTGTAACTTAACCGTTAGACGTGATTCACCTCATAGTAACAATCCTGTCAGATCGTCTATCCTTGGAGTGATCTACAGGTCGGCCAACCTGGATTCGTCTGTTAAAGTGAACCTTTTCTACGTGTTTCAGTGTTGTTGTTGTTGTCAGTAATATCATGGACGGTGGGCCGTTCTCGTGTGATGACTGATAACTGTGGATTGATCATTTTGAAACTTAGACCTAGACCTCACTTATCATTCAGTTTTGACGATACCTTTTAAAACCTTTAATATCAGCAAATAGGATATTTTTTCTTACTCTTTGTAGACTATTTTTATATCAAATTGGATTTTTATATTTATATCAATATGGTACAGCAATTTGTTTGTGTCTTAATTTAAATTAACGTGAAAAATGAGATGGGTCAAATCCATCCAAATCTGTTACTATTACATTGGCCGCTTTCTAAATATTGTCACTGGCATCAACCAGTTAAGTTGGGAAGTCGGCAACAAAGACTTTCCCATTTCTGAATTCATATCATGTGGCTATATTTCTCAGAACGATTTCTTTATAATTGGATTTCAGATGTAAAATGAGCCCGGGTTTTTATTTATTTTTTAACTTTAAATTGCTAAGCATTTCGCTCAGAAGAACAATTCACCTCAGCTCTTTATGGCACAGCACATTAATAATGAATTGAGTTTTACCCCCAGGCTTCACACTTTTCAGCTGATCTTTTTGTGAGAACAATTTAAGAGCTCATCATTAGACCTTCTTGTTTGACTGAGGTGATCGAGCACTTCCATCTACCACCCACCGGTCTGAGCAGCGCATAATAGGCTTGCAGCTTCCACCGAGAGAGGAAGCTGAAGCTGCGTCGTGTGCGTTACTTTACACTGTATTAACGCTCTACAGATCAAATTTCAATTGAGTGGTAGACGGCGTTTAAAAAAAAACAAAACGTCGACGTCCGTCTTTTATCAGTCAGGTGGTAATTATGCAGATTTTACAGGGTGATTTAATTACGCCCGAAGATGGAAAATAATAGTAACAGCCTGTTAATGAACACCGTTTACGGTAATTAACACCAGCGTACCCTCCTTGCTGTGAAACGTCTATCCACGGAAACGCATGGTGCACATGCTTATACAAAAGGAGGGAAAAGTGTCACTATGGAAACAAGAGAAGGAATTCTGAATGCAAGTCTCCTGAGAAACTGAAGTGGAGATATAAAAAAAAAAAAAAAAAAAAAAAAAAAAAAAACGGGCCAAGCTTAGTTGTGTCTGCCACACTGGCAGGGTAATTTACAATGTCATCTTCATTTCTGCCTCTGTCTGTGACATAAACAAGCAAAAAAAACACACCTAACCGGCTGTCATCCTTCCCTCCGTTTACTTCCTCTCAGGGAATACTGATGCATCCATATGTTTATAGCGCGCACGTCCATATTTACAGTATACAAACTCGCATATGCGGCTCTCGGCGCAACCCGCATTACGGCGCTTTAGCAGAGGCAATCTATTTTAATAACAGCTGCCACGGTCTTACCTTACAATGATAAATGAAAAACTAAATGACTCGGGACGGGAAAATTCCAGCGGGAGGGAGAGGTGATAGAGATATGCGTGCGTGTGCTTGCGCATTGGCGAACGTGGCTCTGTCTCCCGCTCGCCGGTCTCTAATAACCCTTCGGACGGCGCGTGTAACCCCCCTCGCACTTTTGAGTCCCCGAACCTGTGGCTGCGGGGGAACATGCTAATGCGACTGGATGCCGTGTCAGGAGACTTTGAATGTAAAGCAGGTTTGAGATGCGAACGGCCAAAGCGGGCGACCGCGCTTCTTATTTTCTGTAACCAGTGTATTTCTTTTTACGAGGAAGGGCTCGGTGATGACACAAGTGGGGGTGGGGGGGAAACCGAGAGATAGAGGAAAAAGAGAGAGAGAGAGAGAGAGTACGGGAGGGGTAAACCTGCGCTCTTGTAAGGATGATGTCAGTTTCTGCAGCTGAGCCCCAATCTGTACCTCACTGAGCCGGAGACTCACCAACTCATTCCTCGTCTCAGAGAGAGAGAGAGAGAGAAGGAGAAAGAGAGAGAGGATGAAAGACAGAGGGAAGACACAGAGGGAAGGCGAGTGGTGATGGTGGATGGCACAGGTGTGTATCAGAGGTCCCTTTTTTCTTCTCAATGAGTTCACGCTGTTGTGTTGTGTGTGTGTGTGTGTGTGTGTCAGTGACTAGTTTTAGTGTTCGGTCTTTCCTCAATCGTTTTGCGTCAGCAGTTGGTGGAAGTCGTTTATGTTAAAACAGCAACAGATTGTTTAATGGGGAAATCACAGATGCTGCTCAATGTACTGTAGATGTGTGTGTTGTCCTGTTGAGTGAGTAGTGTATCCGTGTATGCGTGAAACTGTCGGTGATGTTACGGATTTAGTAAGTTGCTTGCTGGTTTTGATCTTGTTAATAGTAATAGAGTGACTGCATCTGATGCTAGTGCTTAAACAAAAAGGCCTTTTAAGGTTTTAAAAGGCAAGATGTTTTATTCTACAACCTTTGTTTTTAATTTATGTGTGTGTGTGTGTGTGTGTGTGTGTGTGTGTGTATTTGGTTGTCCAGCAATGTGTTTGTGAATTCTGTGCACTCCAGTTTTCTCACTGGAGTATAGAGAGACACAAACAATGAATGTAAATCATTTGTAACTCTGACATGTTTCAATATTTTAGATAGTCAGTGACTAGACCCAGCACGCTAACAGGTACTCCTGTATTTAAATTTAAAATTAGATTTGAAAAAATTTCTCTCTCTATATCTCTATATATATATATATATATATATATATATATATATATATATATATATATATATATATATATATATATATATATATATATATATATATACTTTTATACAGTATAATATTTTATTTTTATACTTTTACAATAAATTTGAAATATTTTATTGTATATATATTAAATATCTTGATATATATATATATATATCAATTTAAATTTGATATATATATATCAATTTTTTAGGTAAATATATATTTCTTTGAAGTCTAGAAAAAGTAAAAAGATTGACGTGAACCACAGACAGATGTTTTTTTTTCCTCCCAGTTCTGGACTGTTTATCCAGCATGTCGAATTTGCCTCTAATCCGAGCCGGCGGTGTTTGTTCATCAATAGCTGCTCGTTCACTCTAACGCTCTCAATTTTGTAATTGATGTAATTAAACGTCAGCCCGTCCTCAGTAATTTGACGTCTACCCTGAATCACATTTCTAATCTGAGTGAGTCACAACCAGCGCTGGGATTTACCATCAAATAGGACACCGCCACGGCCCGTGTCACTTCTGAGCCGCCTGACAGTTGCATTCCCTGACATTTTAAGTTGTCTGTTAGCGGGCTGTACCCTTGTCAATTGCGATCTCTCTCTCTCTCTGTGTCTCTCTCTCTCTCTCTGTCTCTCTCTCTCTCTCTCTCTCTCTCTCTCTCTCTCTCTCTCTCTCTCTCTCTCTGTGTCTCTCTCTCTCTCTCTCTCTCTCTCTCTCTCTCTCTCTCTCTCTCTCTGTGTCTCTCTCTCTCTCTCTCTCTCTCTGTGTCTCTGTCTCTCTTTCTTTCTCACACACACACACACTCACTCTCTCACGCTCAGACACATGCAATGCTAGTGCAAACCGCGATTCGCACTGGGGGGAAAACGCCTTAGGGGTATGACGGTTAAGGAGAGGATGTAGCAGTGGTGAAATATGAATAGTTGCACTGTTTCAGGCTATGTCTATTAAGAATTAATGAAGTATGACATATTACCTCTGGGAGAAGAATAAACCGCACTGCTAACAAGCCAGAAATGTCTGATGGCCCTAAACGGCCGTTTCTCCGATTCCGAATTAATCTTACACCGTTATTACTCTCGCAAACCTTTAAAATTGAGTTCTTAATTGTATTCCCAATCACAGAGAACCCAAGCAGAGGTATTATTTTAGCTTTGAGGTGTTTAGCATTTCCCTTCGAGTCTTATCCTGCGCTTTATGACACACCGCATTAATAATTAATTGAGTTTTACCCCCAGGCTTAAGACTTGTTTTCCACTGAACTTTTTTTTTTGCGCGAACAATTCGAGAGCTCATCAGCGCGTACCTCGGCCAATCTAAATGCACAACCGATGCTAGATGATGGTGTCAGGGGCGGCAACTCATTACTCGCTGTCTACTTTGCGCTCACCCCAATCTCAGAGGTCACGCGGCCTGATATCCACCTGGTTTGTTTGGGGGGCAGCCGCAATCATTTTAAAATCTGTGTAGAGCATTAAACCGAGACCTCGCGTGAACCGTCTGCCACTTACATGGTCTCTTCAACCGCATGTTTTGAAATGACTGACATGCACTCGAGCTCTGTTTCAAGGAGATCAAGGACTCTTTTGCTTTGCTTTGCTGCAGCGAGTGCTGACAGCAGGTGGCATCTAATGCGACCTGCGAGACTGCTCGACATTTCAAAAGAACGTCATTGTAGTTCAGATGTGCCTTTCAAAAGCCCTGTGATGCATACACAGCTTCTCAAAGCTGTGAGTAAACAGCGAGGAACAGTTTGAGTGCGCAGGCTGTTGAGGGACTATCACTTGTTTCGTCTTTACCACACTCTTACTTTTCGTCTCTTTAAAGCATTTTCCTCTTATTGCTGACAGGCGAGTCTTAAACTCACAAAGCAAGGAGGATCAGATAGGCTTGGGATGTGTGGCGTGGAGCTTTGAAAATAGTCTTTCTGTGAGGACTGAATACATTTTAAACATATTCTCAAGTTACCTGTGCTAAAAAAAAAAATATGTAACTTTAGTTTTGTGTTAGTGGTCGTGTTTATACAGCACCATTCACACATTTAAATTCAGGTGATTTCACAGGACGGAATAGAAGAAAGTTCAGAAAAAATTACAGTAATACATTTTAAAAAAATTAAAATTTAAATGCAGTGACTGAAAATAATTAAAATCTATTTATATAGGTGGTTTAGGTGCTTTTTAGAAAAAAATAATGCTTGGAGCTCATGAAATTTTAATTTGTAAAAAGGTCCAAAAATTAGTTTTGATCATCTGTATGTATGTATGTATATGTATCCCACCATTAATGTTCATACAATACAGTCAATAAAAGACAAAACATTAAATAACATAACATTTACCAAATAACAGCAAATATAGCATAAAGCACCCTGTACATTGCTGATTATTAGAAGAAATAAAATGTAGTGTAAAATATATAGAATATGTGATGTTATCCTGGGACGTCTGGAAATGTCCCTTTACTGTTTTTCACTGCAAACTATTTGTTAATTTATAATGTTTGTTTTATATACTAAAACTATATATGTGAAGAAAAGTTATTGAATTTTAAGATTTTTTTTTATATATTTAGCATCGCATTAGTATTACATTTAAGCATCATCATGAATGCCATCATTAAATATTAGACATTAGGGATGCACAATATTGGATTTTTGCAGATATCAGATATGCTGATATTTTTCAACTTATTTTGGTCGATACCTATGCCAATAACAATGTATTTCCTTTTAAGGCTTTCCTGTGAAGAACTTTTTTTGTGCAGCATTTTTTTAAATTAGATTTTAACAAGAACTTAATTTTTGTAAATAATTTTACCCAATTAAGAAGGTTTTTTTGACAGTACTTTGAAGCTTTAAAAATAACAATAAATAAACTATAAAATAACTTTTTTTTTTTTAATGTAAGCTGTAGCTTCTGACTTTTAAATCAAAACTTCAGCTTATGACTTCAGTTACTGCACTATTTAATCAGAAACACAGCCTAAATTCAGACAAAACTACAAGAACATAATCTAATCACTAGCACCACGAGCACATGACTTAACATATTAGACATATTGGCATACAATTTGTAATTGGTAATTTTTTGTTTTAATTTAAAGCCCATATCGGCTGATTCTGATATCAGTCTAATAATATTATGTATTGTAAATTAAGAATTTAGAATAGGTACCGATTTGTTTGCTGTTATGATGAAGTGCTGGTGGATTGCGCTACTGGCTTTTCATTCATGCCTTGATACTGACAAAACATATACATAACTCATACTGGTTTACACATGGGCATCCTCCATCAGAGGCATTACCTGTTTCCTGTTTTCCGGCACTGGGAAGCCTGGGGAAGCTTCTCATCAAATCATCTTTACCTGTTGCTCATGTAAATGGATGACAGCCTGGTATTATCCCCCAAATGAGTCCTAAATTAACAGCCAAATGACTTTTTTCTATTAATCATTGTGTTGTGGCACAGGGAGCCGAAAGCTCTCCCCGAACCAAATAGAGTCACATTTATCACTTTTTCTCCCGCTGTCGCTCTCCATCTCCGACATCGGGGCAATGTGATGGAATTCCCAGTAATTTTCCATCAGTGACAAAAGCTGTGAGTGGCACTATACGCTGCTGAATGGGGACTGGGGGTTGCTGGGATTGAAAGGTGAGATTGAAGATGGCCTCTGTTCCCTTTAGACTCCATGTCATTACCGCTGACCAGTCGCCCATTTCTATCTGGCCCTGATCTTCAGCCCTCTGTGAGTGGCAGTATGGCGAAACTGATGCTATTTTCAGGGCCAGCCACAGTGATAATGTCACTCCACTTCAAAGAGCAAAGCTGTCCTGTCTCCCGGGAGATTTTGCTCCGAGATGAAATGATCAGAACAGCCCCGACAAGAAGCCGAACAATTATTACTTGGCACCAACAAACAGCACTGAGAGAAAACGCTATGAAAAGTTAGCTTTTTTGGGAGTGATTGACAGTCGATAATGCAAATCTGCCGCCCTGACCATTTACCACACTTTTTATTTTTCCTGCATATGAATTCTTTCATTAGCATTTGGTTACTGTAGTTTAATGAGCACCTTGCATTGTGGTAAAATTTGTTCTGAATAATTGAACTAATCACTGTTTGCATAATTAAATTAACATTTAATCATGAGATTCACGGCATATTTGGTTAAAACCAAAAGAGTAATGAGTGGCAATTACATGATTCACGACTACAGAAGCTTTTTTTGTGTGTGTGTGTAGCGTGTAGTATGACATTTGTATTGATTGATTAATGCATTAGACCTCACAGAAATGTAGCTGTCTTGGAAATGCCTCGCTCTTGACGCCTACTGTGACACATTATGATAGCTGAGATCATAATATCAATTTCACACTATAATATCTGTCTTTCTGCCTGCTTAGCTCCGTCATCTCCTTTCTAAAGTTATCAATCTTTTTCCTTCCTTTTTCTTCTACCAGGTGCCTCCAATGTGGGCCCCTTACATCTCTGTCGAAAGCCAGGGACTTCCCTCACTGCCGTGCTCTTACACTGCTGTTGTGTCTTATGGCTTTTTATTCCTATGTGAAGATGAATAAGGCTCATGTAGGGATACAAGCCACTAAACACACAGTGACGAATCTGCTTGAAATGACTGCGTTTTGTTAGTCCTTTACTGAGCATCAAATAAGTAACGGTAATCAAACAGCCAAACTTTATTTCCTGTTGTTTGCAACGTGCATTTGCATAACCAGTAGAAGCTCTCATTTAAGTAATTGTTGTGCTATTGTGTATGAATGATTATGGAATGATGTGCCATTGTTTTTGAGCAGAGGCGTTACTCTTTACAAAAAAAAAGTAATTTGTGACTAAATTATCATTAGAGCATAGTTTGGCATTACTGTTGGGAAAAAAAAAATTAATAGCTTTAGGATGTGAAAGTTTTGTATAAATGCGTTCAAACGTTGAAGACCATACTGAAAAATTTGTACATTTTAGTAATTAGTAAAAAATTCAAATTTAAAGTGAAACAAACTTTACATTTAATAAAGAAATAAGTTAAAACTATGATTCGAATTTTAGAACTGTTATGGCATTTAAAAAAAATTGGACTCTACTGTATGTTTATATTTGTTACCATTTTTTGGAAGACTGCATGTCTTGTTTCTGACCAAAACTGTCATTCTCTCTGCTAAAACTCTCTCTCGTCAACTCTTGATGGCTCTATGATCTTCACTTTTTCGTTTTGATGTCAGTTTAAATTGATCATTAAATGTGAATTCACACAGTGCAGTTCTTACCTGATTAAAACAAAGCTGTACTCTCTATTTCTTATCACCCGCTGCACACAGTTCATTCTTTCACATTGTATTTTGAGAAATTTCTCCCAGGATTAAACACTGTAAGCAATTATAAGCACATATTTCATGCTGTGGAGCTGTCAAATTGGAACAAAGGAAACCATCAGAGAAGACAAAGACACAAAAGACTTAATGCAAATATTTTTTTTAATAACCAAGTTTATATGATGCACTTTGTGATCCACTCATAAGCCTTCAGTAGGCTTTGTATTTTCTTTTCCTTTTTCTCTTCATCTTTTGCACATTATTAAAATAGAACTTTGACATTATGCATTGCACTGGAAAAGATCAACCTACAATATTATACAATATAAGATACATATAAACATAAGCACCTTTTGTTCTAGTAAATAGTAATAATTAAAGACCTGGGGGACATTATAGATGATCATGTGTGGGGTTTGTGTATTGTAACATCAGTGCATGGGAAGAATTCCTAAGGGTTTCATGCGCAATAATAGCACCTGAGTTCATATTATAGATGAAAGTGAATTCAGTTTTGGAAAAGGCTTTTTCCTTGCCCTCCTCTGAACACATCAAATTAAGACACAAATGAACCCTTTAGTTTTGATTGATCTTACACAGTATTTTTGTATCATTTACTCTAAAACTGTTGAGTACCAGCAATGATGTGTGTAATTGCTACATGTTCCCTTCAGTTATAAGACATTGTGTTCACATTACACAAATAATAATAATAATAATAAAATAGCACCAATTAGTGATGATACAAAAGCTAATACTAATGAGTGTCTTCGCAATACAGTAAAGTAAAAGAGTATGAAGGAGTAATTCTCTGAAGCATATACAATAGGCACATTGACATGGTCCAGACTTAGGATGTCTTTTGGTCCTGTTGCTAGGAAAACATCTAAGAACATGTAATGTAAAAGTGTCATGCATTATTTGGAACTCAAATATTCTCAGTTCATTTTCAAGTAAACTCTTTTTTTTTTGAAAACCTTTCTTTGGTGCTGATGAAATACACTCTCTTAGAGATAATGCTCCGCTATAAAATAGAGAAAATAAACTCATTTGTAACCAACAAATTCATCCTATATTCATACATTTTGCTGTTGGTCTTCACATATATGTAAATACACATTTACAAGAGGAATGCAATAAAGTGACTAAAAAAGGAGTTAAATGATTTCACAGAGGAGGGCCATACAATCCTAGTCTCATGAATAAACTGCCTTAATAACATGCCTAGTGGATCACTTAATTACCTCCTTGTTAATAGCATCCATTTAATCCTTAATTAATAGATTCAGAAGTGTCCTTCCTTAAAGGAATTTTAAAACCAGTTACTCTTTGGCCAAACAGCTGGCTGAGGAGGTTGTTTTGTGACTCTGCAGTACGATATGAGTGAGACTCTATGGATCTGACCCCTGGCTTGGACCTCGATTTATTAAACGAATTGTTCAGGGTGGGGACCCTGGAAGAAGGGGAATGAATGGGTCTCCTAGGAATGCTCTTTTTCCCTTTGCAATCTCCATTGAAGTGGCGTACAATCTCAACCTTTTTAGGTGAGAACTCTACAGGAGCTTTCTTTAGCTGAAGGCCCAGATTGGAAGATCCTATTTTATGCTTGGAGATTATTTTGTTGCTGACTGTGTCATCTTTTACTGATGTAAGCACTGGATAGTCATTGGGAAAATCGTTTTTCCTTTGCCCATCAATATTTTCACACCTGTTAGGTCTGAACTTCTTTTTGACTCTTGGGTCAATGCCAAGATTTTCCCTTGCAGTTGGAGACGGTGTTCTCTGAGAGCTATGAGGTGTCTTAAGTTCTTTCCTCTTCTTTTGTTGTTTGGTTGAGTCTTTATCTTCACATGTATTGGAGCTATTGGTATGACGTGCAGAATCAGTGGTACTAAGGCACCTTGGGGTATTTTCAAGACTTTGTTTCAAAGTCGTTTCCTCAGATTTAACCATAGTTATGTGCTTAGCCTGGCCAGTAGTCAGCTGTTCAATGTCACGAGTGTGAGCATCTTGTTTATTCTCATTTCTGTCGCTGGAGAATAAAGTCTCGATTGTTTGATCCTGCTTCAAGTAGCTTGTCTCATTTGAAGACTGCTTCACAGATGAGAGTTCAAAGTCATTGCAAGATGAGAGTCCTTGCATGTCTTGCTTTGGTAAACTTATATCTGTTTGACTGCATACTTGAATGGTGGATACTCTTGAGTCAGTTGTTTCTGCTTGTTCACTTGCATTTTCAAGGCTTTCTGAGAGGTTCGTCTCCACCTCATGTTCATTTTGCCTGGAAATGCTTGCAACGTTAACCTCTGACTCTAACAATGTTGTTGGAATTGTGCAACAGTCATCTTCTATTTTAACGTCACAAATCTCTGTCAGAGCTTCTTTGTCAGTTGCACTGACTTCCCTGGGCTCATCTGCCTGGATTTCGTGACATGGAGAAGAGCTTTCATCCTCTTCCTTCAGCTCTGTTGAAAGACTCTGTTCTGCTGTATCAGTTTGCACGGTGCACTCTATAATATCCTTGGTAGATTCAAGGAAGTCCTCAGCTTCATCTTCAATTTTCACACTGGCATTGTTTGTTTCAGTAGAATGGTCCTCTGTACTAATCTGTACAGTATCATCTATGATTGACAACACTGACTTGATACTTTGCATGTGTGATGCTATGATGTCCAAGTTGTTCTCCATCGCTCTCCTTTTCTTGCTTGGTGGCATGTCAGATATATCATCTTTTGAATTAAAAGGTTTGCAAGGTCTCATTACTCCCCTGAATTTAAAGATCTTGTTCCCTCCGGCAAGGTGCTTTTCCATGTGACGATCATACTGTTCCTTTTTGGAAAACGTGTAGTTGCAGGTACTGCAGATGAAGGACTTCTTAATTACATGCATGACATCGGCACAGAGTTCACAAGTATAAAGTGTGGTATGCTTTGAGTCTGGCTCGTCTGTCTCCTCATGTTCGTTTTTAAGGTGGTCTTTAAGCTCTTTTGACTCTTGGTAGGACACTGGACATTTGTGACAAAGAAAAATCTTTTGCAAGCTGTGAACAACTAAGTGACGCTGGAGCTTAAAGGGCTTTGGAAACTGTTTGCCACAGTGGTGACAATCCCTCGAAGGGTCTTTGCAATTAGGATGCATCTCAGCATTCTTTGAAGGAGTCTCTGCTTTAGGTAGAACCTCAAGAGTTGTCAGTGCACAGTGTTTACTTCCCCCAATACTTGTTTTAGTCTTCAGACTTATGGAATCAAACTCCTCTGGAACCTTCATCTCTTGTCCATTAACATCTAAAGATGTTCTTCTCTCTTCCTTAGATGATGATTTAAGATTGTCACCTTTTGTAGCCCTGCTGGGTCGATGCTGCATTATTGATGATATGAAGTTCTTCACAGCATTTTCCTGCATAAAACACCCAGGCATGTCCAAGAGGGAGCTCTGAGACTGGCCTCTCCGTGCAAACTGTGTGGCATGCTCACGCAGGTGTTCATTGTACATCCAGACATCTGAAATTTCTTTCAAACACATGCCACAAGTCCAAACACCTGCTTTGTTTTTGGCGTGTTTCTCCCTGAGATGGTCCCTAAGTTGTTCTCTTGAGCTAAACTTGCGCTGGACACACATATAGCAAGTTGGGGGAGGTGATGGATTGTGAGAGAGCTTGTGGAAGTCAAGCTCACCTAAGGTGAGAAACCATGTGAAGCACACTTTGCATTTGTACTGCTTGTCTTTAGGTTTAAGTCCAGGTTCAATGCGTTTTCTACACTTCCGCTCCACAGGCTTTTTCCAAGGTTTTTCAGGGTCTTTCAGTTCTATGCTTGCAATTGTTTCAACCAAAGGCATGTCTCTCTCCGGCTCAAAAAATGGTACAGGAATGTGAATTGTAGTGTTATGGTTAGGTATCTCAGTGCTTGGCGAACAAGAGGTGTTATCTTGAACACAGACCATTTGGAGAGGGCAGGCTGTAGCAGGACCCTCTGGTTTACAGTCTTCTTGAGAAACTGTGTTCTCAGATACAATGCAATCATGCAAATCATCCTGATGCTCTAAGGGTTGTCTTATTGTGCCCTCTTTTTCACACAAGAATTCTTTAATGCCAGTTTCTACATTTTCCTTATAACCAGCCTGGTTATTCATTAGGTCATCTTTTGAATGACACGTGTTCTCCATAGAACTATTGACTAAGCTTTTGGGGGACATCTCCATGGTTTCATATTCATTCATGTCACTGGTAAACTTGTGCCCCACCTTGTTTTCTTTAGACTCCTCATACTTATCAATAAAGGCACCAGTAGGAGGGCAGTCTAAAATTAAACAGGACAGTTGTTTTTGCTTTTTGTTGCTTTTGCCATAGACCCTTGCGCATTTCTTTCTTTTTCTGTCATCATTTCTTGGGAATAATTGAGAAAAAGTGCTTTCGTCATCAAAGAAAGCTTTGAGATCAGGTGCTATTCCTAAAGTTTCAGTAAGTGCATGACTGTTTTCTGTGGGAGAACAGGTGCCCTCACGCTTGATATCCACAGAAGAATCCCCAAGTGGATTGTGGATGTCTTCTGTCTGAACATAATTTGGCTTAATAGCGCAATACTTTGTCACAACATTGTCAGTGTCATATGTGTCTCTTTCCTTATGCAATATAGAATGCCCTATGGAAGTAGTTTCTTTCACTTGCTCTTCACTGCTGTTGGATACTATTATGCTGTTCTGTTCCTCCCTAACACTGACTTCATGATAGCGGTGACTGCTATTTGGGACCTGTTTTTCAGGTGACTTAGAGTTTTGTTGTACCATTGAGGGGAAATCAGGAGAGAGAGCCTGCAATATATCTGTTTTAAGAGTACTGAGTATTTCATCTGAAAAGGTGTCTTGCTTTACTAGTTTTGGAGCAAACATTTCAGTGCTTGTGTCTTTTACATTTACAGAAGTCATCTGATCAATATCGCAACTTCCTGGGATTTTTGACACATCTGAATCACTTGCAATCTCTTGAAAGATCAAATGTGAATCTGCTTGCTGTTCTTGTCCATCTGAGATTGTGCTTCTGTTTGTATGTGAAATAACTGCTGTACTTAAAACATCCATGCTACCTTTCAGTGCTTTTTCCGTTGGGTGTGGCATTAAAATGGGAATGAACATTTGATTGTTAATATTTAGATTTTCGATGGGAGAAATTCCTTCAGTCTTTACTACATGCTTCATGGCTTTATGTCTTTTAAGTCCAGGTTGTGTACGAAAGAACATTGCACATATTTCACACTGAAATTTTCCTTGAACTGCATTCTGTGTACCACCCTTTTTCGTTGATGGTTTTGTCTCATTTGACTTTAAACTTGGTCCTTCATTTTGCACAGATGTGAATGTAAGGTCCATGGATGCCACTTTTGAACATTGTTTCAAAGGTTTAGGTATCTCCTTAATATCTGGCATTGTTGACCTTTGCATTGCATCATGATCCCTGGCGATCATCTGGGGGTCCAGCTTTTCAGAATCTGCTTTCTTGTGAAATTTAAGGTGCAGATCTATGTAATCAACAGTTTGAGGTGGAAAGTGACTAACATCCATGTCAAGTTTTGACACATGTACAGAGTCAATAGCACTGTCTTCCTCAACATAATTAGTGCAGGATGCTGATATACTTGAATATTTTATATTATTTTGGTTGTTATTTAAAGAAGTTTCAGGTATATCAAGTCCAGTCAGATGGCCCTGAATATCTGGCTCTTGTTCAGTCGTTTTATATGTTGGGCTGGTTGATAATGGTTTGTCAAGAGAGAAGGCACAGGCATTGAGAATATAACTGTCTGTAGAGTTAGATTTTACATCAGGCTGGTCATTTCCTTTGTTTGAACATTTAGAGGTGAAACCGTATTCATTAAAACATGTTTCACTGTAATTTAGGGGGCTGAGTTTCAAATCATAGATTGCACCTGGATCGTGAGAGTTATCCAGGGCCCCAGAATGCTCAGAAAAAGGTTGTTTTGAAATTTTATCGACAGCCAACAGTGTTCGAGGGATAGAAATTTTACTCCCTGTAATTTCTTCTAAATCCAGATGGGAATTAAATGGATCATCTAATTCCGTTGTTGCTGGATCAAAAGTATCTGACTTGCCAATATTTATGGGATCCGAGTTATTGTCTTCCAAGGCCGGTCTGCTTTCACTTACTGCAGAGGTAATTGTGCTTGGTAGTAAACCATTATCTCTCAGCTCACAAGGACTTGGGATAGAGTTGTAAGAAAACTCCTGCGTCAAAATAAGACGTTGAGTTCTCTGCTCGGTATCCTTTTGTTGATTCTCTTCACATTCTGATTGCACAGAAAACAGCGTCATGTCAGGCATGGCTCTCTCCACTTTGTCTATACAATTATGTCCATCTTGAATTACAGTAAGATGTTTGGGAGAAACCACCTGCTGTGTATGATTAAATTGTGAATGGGTTGACAAGTGGTCTTCACAATGAGGAGGTGTGATGTTTGATATGGGTTGTTGGAGGTCTGCATCACACGGACAGTCTGATGTTCCACCTGTTACTTGCCCATTGTCTTCAGAAGTTAATTCTGCCTTTACAATTAGAGCTGAATCTTCATCACATTTCTGTATTTCTTCTACACCCATGGCATCTTTTAGTATGGTAGTAGCTGAGAAGTGGAATATTTTAGAGAAGTCTGAAGTTTGCATAGTATAATTTGAGTCCTTAATATCAAACTGTCTAGGACACTTGGCATACTCAGTTTGGCTGACAGAAGACTCACACTTGGCTTCATATGTTGAGCCTGAAGACTTCTGTGAATCGATTTCACTTGAGTTCACAAATGTGGTTGGTGGACTCTCAAAGGAACTCTCTGCAAGCTGTTGTTCAGTAGCTACTAATTCATCATGAACAGAGTCATTACTGGTCTCATTTATGCAGACCTTTGTTCTGTTATCTGACTCTGAAACGTCACTACTTGTCTCTTCTAGCGTAGATGTGTTTGTGTTAAATGTCGCAACTGAGAACTTTGTTAGTTCTGCTTTTGTGTTTCTAGATTCTATATTCTCAAACTCATTTTGTTCAGAGTATTCGTTGTCTTGTTTTTCATGTTCTTCAGGAACCATACTCTCTTGATTAGGAGATGACTGAGGTGATGTAAACCCTGAAGACAAAGAATCTGAAATCACTTCCAAGCTTTTCATCAGATTTTCTGTGTAAATTTCATGCTCAAGCATCTCCTCTGACTTTTCTAAACAGTCATTCTTCTCGTTTTTTTCCTCTGGGTGCATAGGTGAACCATTTTCTGTGTTCAAAACAGTGAGACCCATGCTTTCCTTCATATCCAAATGGTCATGTTCTGAATCAGTTGGTGTGTTGATAGTAGAGGAATGAGTTGGTGTATGAAGACCTTGCTGCCCACACATCAATCCAAATGAGATCGGACTAGACCATGGCAGGTCAGGTTCTGGGAACAGTGCTGATTGTGAGTCTACTGGTCTGGCAATTTGCAAGTTCTCTGAGGGACAGTTCATCTCCAAGCTACTGTCATCATCTTCGCTGTCAGGATCAAGTCTCAGGGGAGAGAATTTGCTCATGGTTAACTGTTTTGGAAGCTCACTTTCTAATGGTGGAGGGCTGCTGAGTTTGGCTGTTTGCAGCTGACTCTCGAGCTCTGTAACTATCCTTTTTATTTCCAGATCATCAACTGACACTCCACTGTTGAGATTAGGATTGTAGTCCATTAATTTCTCTGGCAAAGCAAATGGGACACTGTCAAAATTGGTCTTATTCTCATTTGAGTCAGAGTCCTCTTTGTACTGAGAAATCTCATCTGGCAGCACAGGAGTAACATCAACCATCAGATTCCAGTCTCTCTGTTCTAAGAATGGTGAGAATGACGACTCAAAAAGTTCCTTCTTATCTGTTGTGGTTTCCAGAGGACTAAAGCTCTCTTTGGCAAGCTGAATATCTGAATAAAGATTGCTCTCAAAACCTCCCACTGAAAGGTCACCAAACATTGACGTTGTGTCAAAAGAAAGGGGCGATTTTATGAGACTCTGATCATGCTCTGAAGGATAAGGAATGAGACATTGCCCATTTTTTTGTGCTGTAGCATCATGGACTTTTGAAGGTGATAAACAGACTTTGTCCACAAGTGAACTACAGAGAGGTGGGGGGTCAGGGAATAGATCATTTGAGCTTCTGCTGGCTTCTTCACTTGATATGCTGTCATTGCTGGCTTTCTCAAAAATGGGTGCTGACAATTCAGAACTAGTTGTTCTTTTCTTGTGGGATTTACCCTTTGATGTGACAGCATCTTTTTTGAGTTTAAGAACATGGCTAGAATCTCTATTGTTGGTGGTTTCCATTGGATTTGGTGTTATACCAGAGGCTCTTGGTGATGTGACATTTTTTGGGTAATCTTTTTTGAATGGCTCATCTGTGGTTGCAAGAATTCCTGCCTCAAAACCAAAGTGGTCCCCTTTTTCCTCTATTTCCACTCTGGTGGTTTTGAATCTGGCAAGGCTGACAGTACTTTTAGTCATTGTATGCTCTGATGCAGTCTCTTCAGTCTTACAGATAATGCTTGAACATTTTGAAGTAGTGAACCGATCCTTGTGCTCAGTGAGTAGTATCTTGTCAGTGCTGTACCTTTTTGTATTTTTCGTAAAGGTCAAAGCCAGTGATGTGCTAGACTCTTTCCGTATCCTTGCTGGTGATTCTTCGTATGCATTTTGTTCAAGAGAGTCTTGATCTTTCCTTTGTACTTCTATTCGTTTCTCAGAGTCAGAATCCGTATGCTCAGTACTTTTCGGGCTTCCGATGCTATCGCTGCAAATACTTATCGATGTGCTCAGTTCACTGCTTGTGGAAGACCTACTGCTCCGTCTTCTGAGCCTTTGGTGACCAGGGTTGTCTTTCATCAAGGATGGAGAAACATCCAAAGCTTTCTTGGGATCAAAGCATTCATTTTTGTTTTGTTTCCATGAACTTTCCCGGCTCTTGTCAGCTCGAATCCTCCCCTTGCACTCCTTAGTGTATGTGTACTTGCAACGAATGCTCTGGCTGAGACGTCCCTGACTGGCTATCTTAACAGGCTCACAATCATCGTCTGAGTCAGAAACATAATCGTACTCCCTAAAAGTCGGGTTCTGCACTGCAGGAGTAACTCTTTCCATTACAAGTGAAAACTGCATGTTTTTGGTGCCCTTTACATGGAGTTTATGCAACTTGTTCTTTTGTTGAACAATTTTGTGAATAAGCTCTTTACTCCAGCTTCCACCACCTGTCCTCTTCCTTTTTCCTTCAGTTGGTATTGGTTTCTGAGCTGTTGGACTTTTACTGGCACAGGTGGATGTTGTTTTCACTAATGCTGTACTACTCTGCAAGCTTTTAAGTCCACATCTCGCAGAAAACTTGCTTGATAGTAGAAACTTTGAACCATAATCATTTTCCTCTTCTCTTTGCTCTGACTTTCTTGTTTCCCATTCGATTTGTGTGCAGTTCGACTCCTGTGACTGGGACTCTGTTGGAGAAGTTTCTGCTTTGAGGCCTTCCTTTTGTATCAACTCATGTTGGCTTTCTTTGAAAGGGCTGTCTGCGAGTTTGCTGTCTGAACTAAGGCTGTCCAAATCAGAGTCAAAAGGATATTTGCTGTGAGCTTGAGATGTCTCGCTGGATGTTGATTCACTGTTTGTTCTACCTTCATATGTTGTGGAGTCTTTGGTAGTCAAAGTCTGTCTTGTTGATGTGCATTTAGTAGTGGTGAGATCATCATCAACAAATGCATCAATAAAGCTGCTATCAATCTCTGCATTGTCTGACTGATAGCCTAGTCCGTTCAAAGCCTCTGTGATAAGGCTATCCAATTTGGGATCTTCCACTTCTAAATCCGGCAGGGGTGCAGATGGTAGCATCAGTTTCATTGGATCATCTTTTATATCTCCTTTGCTTTCATTATCTGGCACTATTTCCCCATTCTTGTTTAGTCCAAGCAGAGACAGATGCAAATCTGAAGAACTCCTCAAAATTGTGTAACTGGATCCAGATGACATGGCTTTTGTGTGGTCCGTCTGAAACTTCCTTATGTCTTCCACTTTTGGCACATCTTTAAATTCATTTTGTGCAAATGTATGCTGTACACAGTATTGCTTATGGTCAAGAAATGAGACGAGGTTATTGAAATTATGATCACATTGCTTGCATGTTAAAAGCACATCCAATTGGTCAAGGTTTGCTGAGACTAATGATGTGGCAAGTTGGTGGGCAGAATACGGAGGTGGGGGATGGTTTTCTGTTCTGTAGGTCTCCAGACAACCTTTCCCGTTGTCCATGTTGGACTTTGAATGCCTGCTATGTGACATGAAGCTTGCAATGTTCTCTTTGGTTTTTTCTTGTTTATAGTGCAAGCCTCTGGATGCTTCAGAATGGTAGTGATGCTGGTTGGCGTTCATGCTACTAGAAGAAATCAGTGCCTTGTCCTGTTGTTGCTGATAAAACTGAGGGGACAGAACCTTTGAAATTTGGCTGTCATCAGAGTTACTGGTGACAGAGTTTGTGGAGGCTGGGGAGAGTGATGAACATGTACTGCTGGATGCTGGATTTTGAGTAGGCGAATGTGAAGGAGACTCATATGGTGACACCATCTTCAGTCCTAAGGGTGCTACATGCAATGGAGGGTAGCTACAGTTTCTTGATGATGTAACCGGCACTGAGGGGTTAATACCAAAGTATAATGACTTATTCTTGGTATCGCCCACCTGGCCTTGATTTGTATCTACCTTATTTGTAAAATGGCATGGTGGAATTGTGTTGCAACCTTGCTTGACACTGTCCTGCCTTTGGTTTGAGAAGCCCTCATTTGTCTTTTTGTTTACAAAGTTATTAGAGTCTTTCTGGTTGCTGTTTTTGTGGGACTTACTGTCATCTTGCCAGTCTGATGGGCCTATCAAAAAAGTAAGCTGCTGATTGCTCAGTTGCCTGGATAAATCGATCCTGTTTTGGTTTGGCATGGCAGATGTGAAGCGTATCTGCTGCCAAGGCATACGGCCATTAATGCTGTTTTGTCTCTGTTCTGGTGCTGTTTGGTACTGAAACGGGTAAGGTGTAGAGTTCTGGTCTATGAGTGGTGGTGGGAAGGCTTTGTTTGGCCCTTCCCATGGGTGTGATACCCTGACATGGTGTTTACTTGCACTTTTGTCAACTGGCCCTGGGCTGATGTGAATACTATTATGTGGAGGGCTAATAACATGTATTTGGGAACTGGAACCTTGTGCAATATTCCTAATATGATGAACACTGCCTTGAATAAGAACTCTCTGGCTGGTGGTGCCATTTTTAAGATGGCAGCCTCTCTTGCCCACTACCGCAAAGCCTGTGTCCCGGTTGTCTAATGGACTAAAAGAATTAGATTTCTCTGAAACACTTTTACTCTGCTCTGTTTGGCAAGTGCTTGATACTGAGCTCTCATCATTGGTGGGAACCGATGACTGCACACCATGTTGTGTCTGCATGTACTGGGGTGGTTTAGGATGTACCTGGTATGACTGCCTGTCCTCTACCTGCTCATTACCAAACTGTGCATTACTTTGCATGGCCTCATGTCCCTCTGCAGAGGGTGAAAAGGAAAATGAATTATGAGAAACCTGGTTAGGGGTAAGAGAAATGTCAATGTAATCTTGAGACTGTATGTTTCGATCACAGGAAAAGGAATCTGAGGCTGACTCCTCTAACAATGGGTATCCGTACTGAAATGGCATTGGCATAAAAGGACCATTGGTCTTGTTCAAATCCACAAGGTTATTTGGCTTTTGTGAAGTAAGTCCAAAACTAGTGCCTCTGAAAGTCCTGTCTGGAGACTGCCATGTGTCCGTTTCGCTCATTTGAAAGTCGGGGAATAAAGTTTCATTGGCAGGTTGTGTGCTGTTGCTCTCGATTGGGCTGGGCTTCTGTTGCGGTTGTGGTGGATTCTGGTGAGTAGCTCCTCCAGAGGGGGCGACGACAGTCTGTGAGGTATAGCTTTGGGAAGTAAGGTTAGACGAGCTCTCCTGGAAGCATCTGAACTGTAGTTCTTCTTGCTGCAGTTCAGCCTCTCGCTCTGGAATACTTGGCACATGGAAGCGGTAGCTGCCTGAGACCGGACCCCTGCTGGACTCAATCTTCTTTGGAGGCGAGACTTTCTGCTGGGGATAGGCTATCCCAATTGTGGGATTTGAGCGTGGGTTTGTAATACTCAGTCTGTACAACTGCTGTGGGTTGCCACGCTCTCCTTTTCCTGACTTTTTACTCTTGTCTCTATTGCGACTCTTCCCACTAGGCGACTGAGGGTTGTCCTTGCCGTTGGGCCACGTCCGGTTGCTGTTGAATGAATGATTCTGCAGTGACTTAAAATCAATCTTTCCAGCCTGCTGTGGCCGAATCACAGCCTCACGTTGCTGTGTGTTGTCTCTCTCTTTTTCTGCAAACTTAGCAAGATTGTTCACAGCCTGTGGCTCCAGACTCGCATTGTGAAAGTGCTCTGGGGACTTTTTAAGCTTTTATGCTCCACAGCCCCCTTATCCTGTTTTTTGGACTCATTATTCAGCTCTTTGGCAGCCAAGGGCTGTTTAGTCTCTTCAGTCATGATGCCGGTGTGGCTAGTTTAGCACGCTGGTCCTTATCTGCGCAGGCTGCGACATGGACACATGGTGTTCCAGTCAGAATCAATAGGCCTGCAGTAACAGAAGCTCAAAGCACAGGATTAATTTTCTGTCTTTATCTCTTCATTTCCCTGATGACGGAATGTTCATCTGTCATCTTGATGATCTGAAAATGGAAGAGAGAGGACAAAAAAATAAATAAATCAGTTTTCACTTTAAAATAAACATTTCACATTAAAAATATCAAAATATGCTACACTACTCTAACATAACAAATAAATCATAATTACAAACAAAAGCTATGACTTGGGTGATAAAATATTTATTTTGTAGAACTGCAAAATAGACTGAGATCAAGCAATTCCACTGCTCGCCTAAAGAGGGCAGGATTGCATCAGTTTTGGCACACAGTATGCCTAATCCTCATTCACATAAATCAACAAAGATTTGCAAATTAAAGTATGAAACTGTACACAAAATATACAGCATTCGGTACGATGACATACAAATCTCAGTGAAGAGACAAGTAATTGTGTATGACCTTCTTTGGGCGCTCCAGACTTTGCTTATATTCAGGTTTACTTTGGCTAAGAGTGTTTTGGCTGTGGCCAGACTATAAGCAGCTGAGAGTTTGGCAGTAAAGTGTTATTTTTCTGCTTGGAAAATCTATGTATACAGTGCCTTTCAAGTGCGTGCTTTGAGCAGCTGACCCTAGGAAAAAAAAAAGTTATATGTCCAAAGAGACTATTAGTGCTTTTTGCTTTGAGGCCATTTGGGGATGGAGGGATAGACAATCACAGGTCAATACTTGCCTCTCATTCTCTCACTTGCACATCCACAAGAGTAAAAGCAGTGGGGGAAAAATTTACAGATGTGACCTATGAACATTGTGCAAAAACTTTTTTTTTTTTTTTTTGCAGATTACTTTTTATTGTTTTCTCCTAGAGCCAACAAATTCTGGACCAAAACCCACAACCTTATCACATAATTTATTCTTCCCTGTGGCACACATGACCAAGCATCCATAATGGTATGGTACAGGAGCAAAATTAAAGAGCACTAACAATACATCTGCGTCATATGGCGAGAAAATGGGGAATGTCGGTCAAGCTACTTTTCCCTCCCTCCCTCACTTTCACTTATCACCCTAACCTAACCTTTCATCTCATTTATACCTCCCACAAATAAGTGCACTGCTGTATATAATTCAGAAATGGGTTGTACTGCAACTTGTGTAAGACAAAAGACTGTGTAATCCATCTCGACAGCTATTTACTTCCATCTTAGATGCCAATACATTACCTTTGCCCTCTCACAGATTTCTTCCACAGTCACTGTTTTTCCTGTCAAAATTAATATGCTTTGTATATGCAGCGCAATCAACTTGTTTCCTTGACAAGGCCACGGGCTACAGCGCTGGTCTCATCTTTTGATAAAGTAGTAAGGTATGAGAGCCATGCTATGACTCGTTTTAAAACATGTGAGCTACGCATTTGATTTCTTTTGAAGCAAATGGGGCATTTTGACAGACGGGCAATTCATAACATTGAGTGTACAGCGAGTATTTCACTCTTAAAGTATGACAGCGTGACTGACAAGGGTGTGGCTAAACATACCTGCCCTAAGAACAAATCCCTGAAGCACTTTGTTAAAAATGAAAAAATAAAACAAACACATTGACTCCTAAGAGCCACTGATCTTCCTATTGGCAGAGAAGCCTGGAAATAATAGACCATGTAAATCAGTCTATCTCCAATGTTTCACCCCTGAGAAAGGACCTTTAGAGATGGTTGCTCTTGCCCAAGCATATCACTCTTTGCCAATTCATAAATAATAAGCCCATTTAAGCAGAGTAAAAGATTGAAACTTTCATATTAGAGGCAGCTGCAAATAAAAACTATAGCTGTGACGATTTTGCCTGCTTTAGGACCGTTTTGCCTCCAGCTACAGAAGACCTGAGGCCTAATAGCTTAGAATTAACATACCTTTTCATTTTTGTTGCTGAAGAAAGGATTAACATCCATCTTAATATTTCAAGCAATAACATAATTGAACCTAAGCTTAATTTCAGAAGGAATGCACTTTAAAAGACTCTAAATTCTTCCCTTACAAGCCCTATCTGATCTTATCAAAACGTTTAAAAAGAAAAAATCTTGTGGCAAAAACACTCCTATGAACTGCTCCTTTTCAAAGGTGCTGTTAAACTGAATGGATACTTTTTTTTTTTTTTTTTTTTTGTCAATGACTTTCTGTGTCATTCTTCTCAAAGGCTATCTTATCTATCCCGTCGTCCACCTGGCTCTGGTATTTAGCAGGTTGGTCTGGAGTCCGAGCTCTACCTGGGTTTGGATCTGACTGTGAAAAGTCACATCCCCCCTCCAGCTCCTGTCATAGTCAAAGCTGGAGTGTCTGTTCATTTCCCTGCAACTCGAAGGATGACTCAACTCCACTCGACTGCTGGGAGCACCCTGCAGAGGAGAAGCTTGATCTGGCCGGGAGCCATACATCACGTCTCCCTCTGTGTTTGCCCAGGCCGGCCAGCCCCCTGGAATGGCCACAGAGGGGAACACAAGCTGACTGTGACAACAAAGAACGCAGTTGCAGGACTCGCAGGGGCCTACTAGAAGTATCACCAAAGCCAGAGCTGTCAGCATACAAAGAACGAGGGGTCATTTATATCCTCACAACTGTCAGTCTGACTTCTCCGCCCTATCTCTACTCTTCCTGCAACCAGTCCTTGCCACACACAGACCATGAATTAATGCCCTTATCCATCCATATGCTATTTAAAGTGCATATTTGGTGAAACGTTAGCTCTCTGGTAAGCCAACTTTATTTTTTTTCACTCATGAAAGATTAAAGTTTATGAGAACTTGGCCAGGAAATAAAGAATGCCCGTTGCACATTGAGTTGCAAAGTATGACTTGATATCGAATCCCGTGAGAGTAGTCTGGAAATGGCTCCATAAAACAGCATTTTAGGCAGTTTTATAAGTCAATTAAGGCAAGCTTGTGTGTTCCACAGCCCGGGTGTCAAATCAGCCTGCCCACACACTACCAAAAACTCCATATGGTTGTACCACACATGTACCCACTCGAAGGCGGAGAAAAAGTTTGTTTGCACGTCAAATCGTATACATAAACATCTAAATGCTAATTATCTAGTGCATCTCAGACATTTATCCTGCTGTTTTCCTCAGAGTAAAGCTAAACCGTTAAATGTCTTTAAGAAAACCTTAATTTCCTGAGATAGATTTCACGCAGGATGTACTGTATGTGGTCTGAATCACAATGAAAACACACCATTTAACACCTCTGAGAAAATATCCTTTCAGATATCATCTCCAATTAAACCTCCATTAGTCCTCTTCTGTCTCTTTCCCTTGGCAATCCTTCTATTTATTACAGCGCGTGGAACCCAAGCAATTACCTGTCCATTACTTGGGCGTAAATGAATTATAAATCGTCTTTATGACCTTGAGGTGTGAACTCTCGGGGTCTGAAATGATTTGTTTGTTACTAATGGTATTGCTTTTACTCCTGTGTGTAACTTAGACTAAATTCTGATAAATGTACACATGATTCACGCCTGACACAGTGCACCCTGATTTCCCAGCCAGCAGTTAAGAACAATATGTTACAGGAAAGCCAAAACTATCATTTCTTTTCCACAAAGAAGGAAAACACTGGCATTAGCCAAAGCCTTACACAAAATACAGAGGAGCTGACACGTTAAACAAGAAACCTATAGTGACAGTGTCCATCTTTTATACTATCACACTGTAATTTATTTCTATGCACAAGTACCTTCACGCATAGGCTCTGTTCCAGAAGCCAGTGCACTGCCTACATAGAACCGTTGACTAATCTGAAATGCACTACAAAGATACCAAAACTGTGCGTCATACTCGGCATAAATCACATGAATTCACATGAAACATGACTTGACAATCTAATGTTGATTTAAGTTGCCTAATCCATTTCAGGATTGAGTGAATCAACATTTCATTGTCACAGTGCATTCTGCAATGTATTATGGGATGCCTTTTTATGGGAATTTGGCCTCTAGAGTGGCCTATGATGAATTAAAACGCTGCCTGTGTAGGTAGCTCCTTTATTTTGGATGAGAGTCGTAACTCTTATAAATATGTCTTTGCCGTTTACAGGATGCTCCACAGGGGTTTAGCTGGCATTTGTAGGAATGACAAAGACAAAGCTCCAAAAACAAAAAAGGGTCCATCTGGGATAGCATTGCTCAAGACGGCACATCCTCCAGAATCCTGCACCTTTAAACACAAAGGCTCCTTGTATCTTTCTGTAAGCCAATAAGGAGTGTTGGGTGGCCTCCCTGACACTGTCGGCTTTTTCCAGATGCTCACTGTGGCAAAAGATCTCCTCAAAGTAAAGAGAAGGGGAGAGACAAAGACAACAAAAAGAGAATCTGAAAGGCTGGGAGGATCATGACAGACCCTCATGGGATGATGGGACTGCCTCTCTTCGCACAGGTAGCAGCTAAATCGCTTTAAGTCTGCACTGCTCGCGCCAAAAACGCAACTGGCTAAAGGATTGTCAGCGTTCACGCCCACACACCTGGTGCTCTGCCAAAGGTGGCGACTATTAGCCAGACCTACCTTCAAAAGAATCAGCTCTCTTTGTATTGTTTTTTTTTTAAAACATCCATTATTTAAGCAATTTGCCTGAGTTTTTACACGCAGACTTAAGTAAACAATGATCGGCAGCACTTTTCAGTATCCTGCGAGCATTCTAGTGTGAATTAGCCAGCATAATTCTTCATGACACTTAAAAATAACTCTCATTTAGTCAAATTGATGTGTTTGATATGCAGATAATAAAGAACTTTAATAGTAGCTTGGAAAACAAACACAGCTGCAGTAGCTCGCAAAACCATTTATTTTTAGCTTTTGCCATGCATGATAGCTAACGGGTACCAGAAAGACGTATATTTTTTTTAATAAAGGTTATAATTAAAGGTTACTGATAGTTGCACTAGACGGTTACCTCATAACAGTCCTTTTCAGAAATGTGCTGAGCAGTGTGGGGAAGAATTTTAGATAGAGGTAGGAAGCATTCATGCGTTTGTTTTGTGGGGGTAGACCAGAGTGTAATACCAGAAGCTCCCCTTTTATCCCCCTTCAAACTTTCCCTTTCCAACCCCAGACCAGACCATTTTTACTATGTAATTTCTGACCCAGTCTGTTTCCATATTGCTAACCACAGCATTCCATAAACATGATGGAATCTTTGTTTCAGGCAGTTTAAAAAGAGATTTTCCCCATTTTTGACACAATTTCCCGAAGGCCTACAAGGATATGGAACATTACTCATGAGTCGCGCAGCGAGCGAGTGAGAAAATGTCTTGTGTTAACAATAGATGGTTAAACTAATGGGACATTAATAAGTTGAGAAGAGGGTCAGGCTCCTAGTCTCGTTATGAACCTGTTGACCTTGATCATTATTAGCACTAATTAAGCCCTTCAAAATATCAGCCTCCACTGATCTTTCCTCTTCCAGGCTGGAGGATTTTGTCACTGTTCTGAATCAGCTTTATTTTATTAACCGTAAAATGAACTTCATCAAGGACGAAAGGAGAAAGTGATACATGATCGCCGCTAATGACCAAAATGTCCCCAAACGCTCTGAACTGGATACAATAACTTCAGTCACTTTGCAAAGGTACTGTACAAAGATTTCCATTTGCGCCTGGCATGAGATTATATTTATTCATTAATCTGTTACAGCTATTTCATTCATATGTGTACATTCTCCACCTCTTCAACTCCACTTCTTAATAGACCTCTGAGGAAATTCTCTTAATAGTTGATCATTTATTACGCTGAAATCCTTTTCAAATAAAGCTAAAATCAGACTTATCTATTGTGATCCTTGGCTTTCAGCCTAAAATCTTGCTTAAAGAGAGAGACAGAGAGAGACTGAGGTAAAAGACATGATTCTAGAAGCCTGGCTCAAGCCAAAGATAAGTGAGCTCTAGAAGTTTGGCAACGAGTGCAGTTTACTTCCACTTTTCTTTCATATCCTCTCAGCAGCTCTCAAAGACAGAGGACAGCCCAGCACCACATGAGCTAAACTCCCTTATTCTTCGGCTCAATGCCTGTATCAACTAAAACGCTGTATGTTCAACTGATGTTGAGGTTCAGTTAGGGCCAAACAGAGGGAGAGTGGCAGGGCAAATCACTCAGCGCCTAAAAGGGGAATTACCAATTTTGTTATTATAATCAGTCACATTACATCACTTTAAATGTTTTTTTACGTAATGTATTCTCTTTATATGGGCTTTTCCATCTTTATTTGATAGAAGACATTAGGCAAACATAAAGGAAGGGTTTGGGATATGTCAGAGGACAGGGTTTATAAACCTGGATCTTCAACATGAATACCACAGATCAACACTTTTCAAGAGAACATTTAGTCTTATAACCATGAATAAAATGAAGGACGTGCTGTTACTTTGTGGTTGCTGAGGTTGTGATGAGTTAGGTTTTGTTTACTTAATGGGCTTTAACATCGCTATGAGTTAAAGATGTTCAAAAAGAGTTCACTCAAAAGAAAATTCTGTCATTAATTACTCAATCTCATGACGTTCCAAACCCTGTAAGACCTTCGTACATCTATCCCATGTGACATCAGTGGCTCAGCTGTAATTTGCTTTGTGCACAAAGAGAACCAAAATAACAACCTCATTAAACAAGATTTTTTTTCCCATTAGTTGGAAATTTTTGTGAATGTATGAAATCACAGATGTACACATTCATGGTTGTGTCTCTCAGGTGCGGATCTGGGTGGGGTCTTATGATCAATACAAGATAAGGGACTGCAGTGAAGAATGCAAAAGTTTGGCTCTCTGCCCACAGGCTAATGAACTCCGACCTCAAATTTTGGGATTTCTGTTTTTAACAATCCACAAGACATGACTCGGCAAGATGTCTAATATATAAATATCTCTAGTCTGTATGTGTCCCTGATTTTCACTATCTTCTCAATCTCAACAGCCTCAGAGCATGAGGTCTTTGCTCACATGCGTTTAGATTATAGGCTAAGTTATCTTGACATGGCTTATTTTAATATGCTGTTTTGTTTAATGTAGACCTAAATTAAACAACGCATCTTAAAGTAATTCAGCACGTTACAATGCACAAAACAAAACTTAAAGCAACACTTATAGTACGCACACATGCAAAAAAGTTGTGTGTAATCCATTCAGATTCTATGCATTTACTGCAGAATTGAAAGGATTGATGAACAGGAAGTCAGACATTTCCTATAAAGTCAGCACCATCAACTCTGATTAATGATGTAGGAGGCGGCAACAGGTAGTAAAAAAGTCTCTCAATAATCATATACACAATATTTCCAATTCTTCAGGTCAGCTGTTGACTTGACTCAACTGAACCTAATTACTGAACAGTGACCATATTGGATGATATTTTACAAGCATAAAGAAGGCGAAACATTTTATTAGCTCAGCAGTGGGTTACTATTAAAGTGTCATACTTATTCATCTAAAAGCGGTAATTCCTATCCCAGGCGAGTACACAGAATAATTTTGTTTTGTTAATAACAATAAATAGACCTGATCATGATTAAATCTTTTTAAGGCAAGAAAATAAAATGCATGTTTTACAACTGCCTGGATAACAGTTTTGGCACCATTTCCATGGAATGTTTTTGTCCGAAGTCCAATATTTTAGGTCAAACAATAGTAATGCTAATCAATATTCAGATAAATTGAAATCATAGAAACACATGTCTGTTTTGTGTTATTGTGGGGGTTTGAGCACTACTGATGAGGCTGAGGTTGGGAAATACTGATCTAAGGGGGAAAATGTTTAAAACCACATGTCTGTTCTGTGTGGATTGGCTACTCATGTGTTTACCTTCAAATTAAGGATTGCACCTTTCAGGGCCTTTTGATTTAATTAAAAATTTTCCCAGACTTGCTAGATGTTACAGAAGGGATTCCTTCCAGTCTGTGAGAGTTATGACTGTAAGGTTGGTCCTGAGTTGACAGGTCTTGCGAGGGGTGTTTGTGGCTTGAGGCGAGTCAGGTCATTTTTTCCACACAGGAAAGTACGAAATCAGGGTCAAAACAATGGCGTGCAAAGTAATTTCTCTTGGTGTTAAAGGTTAAATGGCGCTGGAAGGGAGTGACATTTAGGGCGAGTAAAAAAGTAAAAGGTGAACGTTTGAGAAAATCGACAGAAGAGGGATTTAGAAAGAAAGGATGAATCAGGAGAACGTACAGAAAAGAACAGAAAGACGAATTAGAAAGCAAGGAGGTCCACTTACAGCCATGGATAAAATTCCAGGCCTGCCACTGAAGCAGCCTCTGACTCCTTAAAATAAAGGATGGGCGTCAGTGTGACGAGAGCCTCATTCAGCCACTTGTCATTATTCCATTTATTTGTCACATTCTATTTAAATTGTCCCTGCAGGCCAAAAAACACTAGTCGGCTAGCCAACAGTAGAAGGGAATTCCAGGCAATGAACGGGTGAGACAGTTCATACCCACATTTTCCTAAAGCATGCCTCCTTTAAATAGTCCAAGGAAATGTCCAAATGACCTAATTACAACTCAGCCTTTTTTAAGTATACCAGTCAGTGTGATGCTTTATTGGAAGGAGATGACAAAAAAAAAAGTTGAGAAAGTGCCATGCAGCCACCTAATACAATTTATTCCAGTTAATTTTGGAACAACGGATCACTGGAAGATTTTATGAGTGCTTTTCTGTCTGGGGAGTGTCTTATAATAGTGAAAGCTTTGATGGTCTTTGAACTTTGAGAGCTACTGAACTGAATAATGTGGCTATGCACACACAAACTCCCATGAACATATGCGATAGGAAACAGAACCACAAGGCACCTCAGACGAATGCTTCTGGAAACAATAATATGCTTTTAAACACTCAGTCATACCGGACCTACCGAAGTCATGTCTGCCCACATTTTATACACAAGTCTTTAAAAACAACATCGTTCTATTGAACTTTGCATTAAAAGACAAGGTAGTAGTCAAGTTCAGGAGAAATGATCGAAAACTGCTTTATTTTACTATATGGAGTTTATCAATGTTGAGCTGGTGACCACTGCATGCAGCATTTTTATGCTGCACAGACGCTATATAAATACAAACAGGAAATAGAGAAACACACAGTTATGACACTTTCAACCCTATACGTCCGGTTTGAGTCAAAGACAGACATTCAGCAAGTGACAGAATATGTAATTTCTTTCTCAAAAAACGGTAGTTAAGCTGTATACTTTGGTGACTAAGATTGCCAGCTCCACCGCTGAATGGCTCTCTCTCTCTCATATGTTGAGTCTTTGAGGCTGGCGGTGGGGTGCTGGTGCATGCTGGGATGTCCCTGGTGTGAGCTGCTGTTTATGTGGCCTGAGGACTGCCTGATGTGTCACTGCAATGGAGTGAGAGACCGCTGTTGAAAAGAGTCTCTGTGCAGCGCTGCAAGATCACCTTACACAGCCACTTCCTGCTTCCGCCCCCTTTCCTCACAAGCAGCCCAGTGTACCCACTTGGCCAGTGAGAAAAAAAAGTCAAAACAGAGGGGTTCAGTACGCCCGGCAGTGAAGCACAGGACCCCATTCATCTTCCTTTGCTGTTCCAGGATGACTTTATTTTTCAAATTCACAAATATTTCCCTGTGAAAGCCCCTGAGATTCAGGAGAGAGCCTATGCTTGGCTTTCCCCCGTGTCTCCGATCTGAGGCACTGTGTGTGTGTTATAAAAATCCTGTCATGTGGGTGAAGTGCAGTGTCAGTCACTGCAAGGGGTCTTAAAGGGTCCATCAACATGTCTAGGGCAAGTCCGGGAGGTAACTCTTCCCGAAAACGAACAGGACTCTTGAATCAAGTCACTCCAGTCCTGGTGGTCTTTTATAGTGGGTGGCTCACAAAAAAGGGAGTTGGTAGGATAGGTATGGAAATGGAATTGGGTAGAAAGGTATTAAGGTGCTATTCCTGGAATTACAGAGCGCCATCTGGGCCTGACCACAGCTTAAGAGACAAGATTGTGATAGTGGGACACACCGTATTTGTGCAGAGGCCCTTGTCCAGGTGGAACAGGGAGTCGGGGGTGTTTAAGATTCCTGGGGAAATGGCAAAGTGGGTGAATGACTGGGAACACAAACAAACCCAGGGGCATTAATGGAGAGGCCACAAGGGCCTGGATGTTTTTCCTCCTCTATTTTGCTCATCTAATGAGAGAAAGTGGGGGTGTTGAGAGAGAACCATTTTTTCTCTCCCTCACTACAGTTGCCGCACTCCCAGTCAATGAACACAGCTTAGATTTCTTTAAGCTTAAGACACATTTACACAAAACAGCACCCGATACGTCTACTCCTGACAGGGGGGATAGGAAAATATTCACCCAGCGCTGCTGGCTTCCTCCCTGGGTTACCCCTTGGATGTCAGCCCCACATCACAGAGAGAAGAATGACGCTCTGTACAGTGGCTGCATGGGGCCATTCATAGCTGTGAGTCTGGCCACAGACAGCATGTACGACCAACTGAGATCTTCTGGAACAGAACTGGTACTGATCCACTCTCTGTAGCACAGAACTGGTATTGACGGTCCACTCAAAACAGACAGACCCAGCAGTCATTCTCACAGGCTGGTCTAGGGTCAGCAGGATCTAGGTTTGTTGGCAGAGACCTCATTCAGGTGGGCTGTGCTGGGTTCAGTAATAAATGGACCTGTTTATTGACAGAGTAACTTGGATTGATCAGATCCCATTAAATCTCTCATCGTTCTCAGTTCCTTGTTTGGCTTAACCAAATATTTTCCTCCGTTATGCTAATAGCACAAAGTACTAAGAATGTGAAAATACTCGCGTGTGGAAAAGTCCAAGGTAGAAATGCTTTTCCATTTGTAGTGGTTCAAAAATTGCACAAACGAATGGTTCAAAACACACAAATGCTAATCACCTCAACCACAACTCAGGGATCAGGGATAAGCAGCACTGATCCACTTTCCTGCAGAGTTTAGTTCCATCCCTAATCAAACGCACCTGTCTGTAATTTACAGGTAATCCTGAAGACTTTTAGGTCATATTTTTCAGTTTTGTTTAATTATGAGTAAAGCTACATGATAGTGGCCCTTTGTAACCAGAGTAAGCACATCCCTAGGATAGACGAAGTGCGTTAGACTTTTTCAAAAGATTTTCAAAATGTCAGATACCACAAACATGAGGACACAAAGGTCCTAGGTTTCACTGTTTTGCTTCTATAGTGTGTGGTGTGCCGCAATGTGACAAAGACAACACACCACACAGATTTTTATCTAGAGTACTGAGTGTGAACACATGAAATCTTGCATCCTGAGACTAGAGAATAAATATGTTTATCGGGATACGTTTTATAAACACTTGCCACAAATAGGAATCTCTGCTGTTCCAATCCTTCTGTGCTGTGCGTTTGTTGTTATGCTTCGGTCTTTTGTCAGCTCAGATAATAACGAAGATAATCTTTAGAACCACCAAGATAATCAGGACATTACCTATGATTGTCAGATTACTCAGCCTTAGTTTAGCATGGAGGTTAATGTTGAAGTCTGGACAGTGGAAGGTTTCACCACGTGCCCTTGATCAAGGATAAATCTGCACAGTTTAGCTCCAACCCTGATCAAACACACCTACGCAAACTAATCAAGCTCATTAGGAAGTCACAGGTATGTAAGCTTGATCAGGGTTTGAGCTAAACTCAATGGTTGTCCAGGCTGATCTCGACACTTCCAAGCGTAGATGCCCAGAGGTGAGCCACTGTCTGTGCCCCCCTCCTGCGTTGAGCAGCTTTGGCTCATTTTGGGTACAGTGAGTATGAACCTGATGCCCGGCTGCAACAAGTGTTCTCTGTCTATTAGTGTACTTTTAGTGGTTCAAGTGAAGCGGCCAAACCAAAGCAAGACCTGGAGGTAGATTGAGCATAGATAGAGTGTGACTAACTAATTCATAGTCTTCATACTGTGCATGCCACAAATAGCATATAATCTCAAGCATCACTCAACTCTTTCATTTTGTGGTATGGTCCAGTGGTCGGGGCTGGTAACACAAGGTGCCATCCACGAAATGTGTCAGTGGCAAAATTTTTTATCTCAGGTTGTTACAGGAGAATTGTCCCTGTAATACGTTTACTGTACATTACTTTGTATACATTTGTTTATTAGTACAATTTGTTCTACCAAGTTTGGTTGCTGCTTAAATACCCATGAACTTGCATTGCAGAAAACAATGAACAAAGAACAGAAGAATAATCACAAAAAGATTAACACTGTAACCAATTGATTATTGCAGCTGCAACGATAAAGCCTACTTATTTTAAAGGCTGGAACTAACATTTACTTTCCATGCCAGTCCGAGAACTAGCTCAGCCTGATAAGGACTCTAGGGCCTCAGGTGAGAGTCAAGAGACCCTTCTTACAACAGAAAGATCTGCGCAGCAGGTTGTAATCCTGTTCCACAGCACATTATTCATACATTCCCTTTCTTTTTATGCCTGTTTTTATAGCTGGACACTACACTAATCTCTTCAAGCCCTTGACTCCAGTGGATATCAAGGGAAGGTTTCATAACTTCTCATTTTTTCCCTCCTAGTTTAGACCAGCTGCCCATAATGACACAAAGCTATTCCTATTTACAGATGGTTACATGCATCTATTGGGGAAATTGGGAAAAACAATTTTCTACTACTTGAAAAAAAAAAAAAAGTCAAGATATTTATAACCAGGACTGCCAAGCTTCTACCCCTACTCTTAACCAGCATATCTATCTTTTATATCAATTTAAAGACTAATTTAATTAGATGAAAAAGAAACGTTAATTATGTGTGTGTGTGTGTGTGTGTGTGTGTGTGTGTGTGAATCAGTATGTGACATAGGCAGAAGTATCCTCTGTTTCTGTCTCTATATATGTAGCACTGCAACAAAACAAAAGGAGGACATAAAAAAGACTGAGCATGTTAGAGATGTTATCCAGCTCAAAGGAGGAGAGGTCAGAACGAGGTTGTAAGGTTAAAGGGCCGCCTTAAAAAACAAACGTACAACCCAGAAAAAAATCTTGTAAACATCACAAAGACATGGATCTCAGCAAATTTTTAGGATTCTATTTACTGACTGTATCATCAGTTAAAAGGTAACTTTGTGCAATGCTCTTGCAGTTCACATAGATGTTATGTTAGGGTTTACATGCACAAATCTTCAGAAAGACAGTCCAATCAAAAGTGAGAAGTGAGGAATGCAGGGTGTAATTTATGTATCACCTCTCCGTGTGAGCAGAGCATGCAGTGGTCACACCCTGGAGTGCCGTTGATGAATAAACCATTTGCCTTTGGGGCCGCTGAGGAAACGCTGTCACAGGCCATTACAGGGTTCGCCAGCAAGGACAAACTAGGGTCTGTGATTCCACTGTTCTCTTCCTCTCATCATGTGTGCCCCTACCTCTCCATCCAGGTCAGGAAGTTTCTGAGCAGTGCCTCTCTTTTCTTTCCTACCAGCGTTCTCCTGTTCCCTAAGTTATAGCACGTCTGTCTATAGCTTTGGCAGCATCAGAATCCCACGGCAATAAAGTTGTATACCAACTACAGTTAATTGGTTGAGGGTTGGGCCAGTGCTGGGCCAGCTAAGGGCCAGCAGTCAGGCCCAAATCCAAAATAGATCCTTTCATGTCTCTGCCCTTTAAATTTTCTACATTTTTCCTTACCTCAGTTGGACAAACAGCTTGAAACTTCACACGAAAGTCTGGGTACAGTAAGAAGTACACTACTTATTTTAAGCTCGGAAACATGAAAATGTGCAAAACAGTCCGTTGTCCATTTTTGTACTTATTTTAGAAAGGAAGTAATATGAGAAAGAAGGTTGTAAAGAATCTCATTTCTAGGGGAGTGACCCAGCCGAAAACTCTTCTCTATCAGGCAGTCTGACTCCAAATGGGAAGGTGATTAAAATGATATACTAACTCGTAAAAGTTTCTGAAATGTTAAAAGTGTCCAGCCACCCTGCAGTAAGAATAAAAGGAGTATCTTCCCAAAGGCTCTTAAAAAAGGACAGAAAAACTGCTTCATAAGACACTGGTATGAGCTTTTATCTCTGCCGTGGGGATAGGGTGGTTTGCAGGGGGTTGTTTATATACATGTAAAAAAAAGTACTTCACTTTGGTTTGATAAATGTTACTACAGATCGTTTTTTGGAAAGCTGGGCCTGGATCTGTCCTCTGCGTCTTCATCAAGGAATTTGGGAAACCGCGTCTGAGCAAGTCATTCATTGCCAGTCGGCTCCGTAATTCCTCCCCACCTGTGATGCGGTTGCTCCGTTCGGCTAGTATTCCGTTCTGAAAAGCCCAGATTCTTAACCCGGGCGGGAAGAATTACGCTCTACCTTTATGAAAATGCCATCTATGACCTGAATGTCTGGAAGACGAGGATTGTTAGCATAGCACACGTACTTTACGCTAATGCCATTAAACACATTTATCAGCTAAGCAATGCTATGTTAGGCTAAGTCAGGCTATGCATGGTAATTGCATCCTCTGTAATCGAGTCCTTGGCAGGCGATGCACTGCTCTTTAAGTCTAAGCAGACGTCTGAGGCCAGTGTAATTGCTGGCAATTGCAACACCACACAGAGGACGGTGAGGAGGGGGAAGAGAGAGAGAGAGAGAGAGAGAGAGAGAGAGAGGGAGCGAGTGAGGAAATGAGGAGTCCTCACCTCAGCAGCTCCTGTTGTTGCTGGAATGTTGGGCTCGGTGCAAGAGGGGCTGCCAGCAATGCTATGCAGGTCAGCGGGAAGAAGAGGGAGGGAGAAACCTGGGTAGATCCAGTGTTCCTTCTCTCAAAATTTCTTTCCACTCTCTGCCTTTTTCTGTGTCCCTTTTAAAGTAGAGTCAACACAGCTTTATTGCTATGCGTGTATTAAGCGAATATGAAGCCAAGCCTCTCAGGAAAAAGTACAAATCTATGACATAATTAAGTGAAACAGTTAAATGATGGGGATTTTGCACAAATAAAGTTTGTATATATTAGCGAACTGCATCTAAAACAATACATCTTTTCATTTTTGCAGTTTTGCATAAAAAACACAAACAAACCCTGTTTTGTGCTTGACCACAAATAGTTTTTTGATTGCTTAGTCTGTACTTGGTCAAAATGTGTCTTGTCCTGGTATTTCCAGTTGTAATGAGATACTTTGCCAATTAATCTTTTCATTTTAGGCTCCAGCAGAACTTGAAATTGCTTTGGTTTAAACTGCTTTGGTTTCACTTCCCAGTGGTCCATGTGCTTCTAGTTACTTCAATTATCTGGTTGATATTTGTCCCTGCAATTCATCTGTAGTTCTAGTCAGAGTTGTTCTCCTTTATGCTTTTAACTGTTGATGATTGTTGGGCCTCTAAGCTTTTTGAATGTTTTGAAATTTAATATATAGGTCTATATAGAAAAAGGAAATAAATCACACATTTACGCAAATATGTTTTTTCTTGTGGTGGTAATTTGTTTCTGGGTGTTGTAAGGCACTATTTTTATTGTAAAGTTGTTTTGGAAATATTTTTTATTTTAATTTAGGATGCTACTAAATATCTTTCACTGGTTCCTGCTCATTTTTTATTACATTTTGAGTAGATGACTCCTTCAGAGGTCAGGGAAATGGACAGATTTCAAAACCCAAATTAATCAGCATCCAAGCTGTGCTATTTTTAAGCATATAATTTTTGATGTCATTGGGGCCATTGGCTTTTTAAGAATTTAAAGATGTTTTGTGACAGCTCTTGATGGGTAATGGGAAATTGACTGGGTTCTGGCTGCTCTTACAGAGTATTCTCAGCAGCTGTAGTTTTTGTTTGATGTGGTTATGGTTAGAATTTAGGTCTTTCGTGGGATCTGTTTAAAATGGTTTTCAAATTGCCTTTTTAAGATACGATCATTTTGTATCACAAGTCTTGTGGTGCGTTTATTACCCAACATAGCTTTTCTAACTAGCGTTACCAGCAGGGTTTCTGTAGTCAACAAGCTTCATAATAAAGACTGATCATGGCAACTAGCCTAAATCAGCATGGCAAAAGGCATCTCTCTTTTAATTTACAGCTGATGGGTGAAGGTCTTCTCCTTTTCACTCTCCACTTCCTTTCAGTGTGACCATCTGTTCTTAGAGGTTCTGGTTTACTTCTAGAACTTTTTTTCAGGACTTCTCTGAGAAGTTTGTTGACAGAGTTGGTTTCTCTCTATAATAAGGTTGCACGGTATACTGACACTAAGTAAGGACTGTACTTGCACCAACTTGTTGGCATTGATCCAACCCTACTCTAAATCTTTGAGCTACTGGACAGGAGTGGAGGTGGTGAGAAGTTTAGTCTTGGGGAAGAAGATCAAGTTACCTTTCATTCTTTCCCCATTTATGTATATAGTGTGCAAACAGAATATCTGGATATGCTATTACATATTCTTTATTCCTACTTACTCTTACTGGAAACTCATATTCCTGGAATTATGCTTAGTCCATGGTCTCAACGGCAAATTGCTCATTTCACAAGAGAATTTTTAATGCATATTTATAAATAAAACTAGGCCCAACTAACCTCCATAACATATGGATGTTTTCTGTTTGTAGATGTTGATGGTATCTACTCGTCATGTTCTAACTGGTTGGTCTCATAACATATTTGTGATCTTAAATCAAAATGTAATTTTACTGTTCTGTTAACATTACTTGGGCATTATTTTGACACTAATCCAATAGTTTCCTGTCCTAAATATTTTCTTGTTAAAATTCATATTCTAACACATCAAGTTGCTGGAATTAAAATTACGCAAACTGAAATCACATTGACCTTCTGACTAATTAGTCAACTAGTCATTTAGGCAACACACTGATGAGTTAATTTTAAGTTTGAAGTCTATTATAGTTTACTTTAATAAGCTACAATCAAGGTAGCACTTCATCTCACTTTACAGTCAAAATGTCTTGCAGATCTTGCCGTCTGCTATTTTCCTCTCTCCTGTATCTATCTTCGCCTGTCTCTGTTTCTCTTTCTATCTGTCTTTATCTTCCTCCAGAGACTTTAGCCAAGGGCTGGCCATGTTTATGTCTGTATGGGGTCTTGAGCTTTTCAGAAATGGACTTAGTGCTTAACCAAAGGGCAGAAACAATGTGACACAGACTCCAAAGGCGTTCCTTTAAAATAAATAAATACAAAAAAGTTGGTGGGGAGTGAAAAAGAGTAAACGAGAAGAGAAAGAAAAGAGAGACATGACTTGTAGTAAATAAAGCAGACAGAAGAGGAAACCAAGTGGACTAAGATTCACAGCTACTTAGGGAGGTAAGAAATGGGAGGTTGAGGGAGATAGCGAGAAAAACAGCTATGCCATTGGGTCTAATAAAACTCTGTCTGTTATTGCAGGTTTCTAAGCGCTAGGTACTTTTACAAGAGAATGAAGACTCACAAAAATCAGGTCAAAAAGTAGTATCATGGTGACTGATATTGTTATTGTTTACCATCCATACAGCTTTGACCTTATGCTGCTCAAAATTCATTAAATGACTGCAGATGACATTGGGAACAAGATATTAGAACAGTACCGCAGTGCCACCAATAAAAACAGAAATCCGTGACCAATCAATCAATATTATTTTGTATAATCCTCAGAAATTAAACAAAGAAGTCTGCATAGGGACAAGAACAAGAGACAGATTTGTTCAGACTGAAGTTTGTTTTGTGCGGTAAAATAATACAGTACGTTGGAGAAAGTAGCCTGGCACTACAAAAGCGACACTGTTTTGAAAACAGCTGATTCACTCTCATGCTAAAGAAAGAAATGGTAGTTATGTTAATAGCGTAACTACTTTTAGTTAGTTTCTCCCCAGCACTGGCACACACACACTACACACACACTCAATCAAAGAGAACAGACTTTAATAGGCATGCCCAGTGGGCAGCTGGCACAGCGCAGGACGGCTATTTTTAGACTGAATACAGATTAAAAGTGGTATTTACTTCTTCATCCTTGTAAAGTGAGTCTTCTCTTTCTGTTTCTGACTTTGTGATCAGGGCCTCTGAGGTGGTTCTCACGTTTCCCTTTCTCCCTCTCTCGCTCTGTCTCTCATCCACTTTCTTTTTCCATATTTTCCACACATTCCTCTTTTCCTCCCTCTCTCTCCTTACTCAGCCCCTTTAAATCTGATGTAATGCTTACCCCCAGATACCCTCATACTTCGCTCGGAGCGAACCAGCTGCCAAGACCCCTGCTTGCATCTGCTGAGTGAGCCGTATCCCTTCTTCGTCGCTCATATCACGAATGACACAGAAAATAATCTGTCAGCTGGTCGGAATACGCATAACTAGGTTTTGACGTCTTCTGAGGAAATTGTCTGAACCGTGCTATTCTATTGTGGATTCCATTTCAGAAATATAATTATAATTGTACATTGAATGCTTTGTATTTGTGTGAGCTGAGAATGTAATTAGGCCTGCTCGTACGCTTAAAACAGAAAGTGATGACGAGCAGCATACACACACACACACACACACACACGCATCACTGCTGCCATCATCTCACAAAACTCCTGTCCCAGGTGCTGCAATGGGGGAAACACGCTCCTTTGCCTTTTACAGGGCTCTTTCGCCTTGACCCGTGCCGCTTTATTGGGATACAGACTGCAGCTACTGTAGCAGTGCTTACTGGTTCAGACCAGAGCCCGAGCGAGCCGACCCTATGATTCACAACCGCCAACGATAACCTGCCAATCACAATCAACCTCTGCAGGAAAAGTAGGGGTCGAAACTCAATGCAAATAATTGAAAGCACATGTTGTCATTTTTTTTTTTTTTTTTTTACCGCTGCAATTATTTGGGAATGAGCCGCAATATTTTGCTGAGTGCAACACACAGAGCGCCTGCTCCCCGGGAGAGAGTGGAAAACTGCGCCTCAGCAGTACCGGTGAATATCTCTTATAATGATAGGGGCAGGATAACGTAGATGACTGCTGGCATGTTATTTAATAATCAAAGGGAGGATAGAGTCAGAGGCGTAACAGCCATTATAAAAGTCCCCCCGCATTTTGAGAGATAATCATTACAGTTACTTTTGCTTTGTTGCAGTGCAAATAATAAACTAGGTGGCCACTTAAATTGACACCTTTAGGTCCTTGCACACAGAGTCGGAAATTTTTATCATGCTTTTTTTTTTTCATATTCAACATTGTATATTTTAGACTCAACAGAAGCCCTTGCCAACTTTTTGCAACAACAATTGATTGAATAAACATCAGTAACCTAAATCTAAATAATATTAATGTGACATACTAAGAATTCTTAATATGGCTTCCTAAAGCATGTTCTGAAGGAACTGCCAAGCAGCACTAAAGCAACCTAATAGGACATTTTTTTGTGACTCTCATCTTTTAGTCTGTCATATAGACTGAGAATTGAATTAGATTTGGGGATTCAGAGTAATGGAGGGCAAAAGAGATGTCTGTGAGACATCAAACATACTTGTGTAAAAGTATATGTGTGAGTGTTAAAGAAAACCATCATCATGGGAGCTGTCACAACACTAAACCTTTTAAGTATGCTTAAGCATTCCTATTAGAGGCACAGCATACAGAGTCGAAAGCAAACAAAACAATTCCATTGTTGAGGGAAATAGGATGAAATAGGAGTTTCACGTTTCTAGCTGTTTGAAAGCACTTATGTAGTTAGCATACCTGGAGCTCTGTTTCACACATATGCAACCCTCAAGAAATGATGATGATGATGTTTTACAAGCAGTCGTTTTCTACAGCAAAGGTCAACAGTGCACATTAAAAATGTATAGGATGTAACTGTAAAATATCCTAATTTCTTGCCCTTTAGAGGTCGACAACTCTATGCTAATGATGTTCAACTTAAATTACTTTATAGACATTATACATATTCTATTGCTAAGGCCCCTTTAAAAGGCCCAAAATGGCAAATCCATAAATGGTCATCTTGACAATGTGTCTTTGGGATCTTAATGTCCCGTCTCTAGGAACAGCCACAGGCAAACACACTCCACGCACATGGACACCCACATACACAGCATTGTGGGACAACCGCAATCGTCATCTCGTCACTTTGGATTGTCAAAAGACCAAAGCGTAGATTGATGTCAAATCCGATGTTGAGGGTTCACAAATTAAAGTGTTTATTCTGTGGCAGAAGCCTCTCGTACCATGTTTCATACCAACATCACGTGACGGGGAAGTTTTGATGCCCATGTGTGTCCGTATGCATCCCGGGCTTTTATCCTGAGCCATCTGTGTTGAGAAATCACAGATGGTTTGTATAACGAAGGCTTTTCCCCTCATATCCTTGGTTATTCAGAGCCACACATTTGAAAGGAAATCAGATCTACAGGGATTGTATGGAGATTGGACATTAAAAGGTCTGGGGTCTATTCAGCTTAGCCAAGAGCCAATTTGAAATCAGATACAGTTTTTTTTTTTTGCTCGTAGTAATGAAGATGGAGATGAATGTCAAAGATTTTCATTACAGATCACAAGACAGCCTTAATATGTTATGTACAATACCAGGCGTGAAAACCAGCTGACCATAGAGGAAGAGTTCAAGCTACTGTCCACAATATCGCTCCTTGCATCAAAGCTGAAAATGTGCAATAATTGTATTTGCATAGATATGTTTTGAACACAAAATGCTAGAATGGACTTCAGAGGGTGCCTGTTTATATTGCAGCCGAAGAAAGACAAAGAGAATGTGTGGTCTAATGGTCAAAGTTTGCTTTGAGTCTCAAAAAAAAGTGACTACCTTTTATCAGGAAAACCGTAAGTGAGTCCAGAATTACCATCTTTTGTAATTCACATCAGAAAACAGCAACTGGCTCATAAAAAAAGAATAAATGCATGAAAGCCAACTACTGTAGATAAAATTAGCGTGAAATGAAGTTTTGTTTGTGATGTGTATATGCCAGTGAAACAACTTCTCGAGCGAGAAAACAAAAATGTAGGGTGGGTCTTGATTTTGTCCAGCAGGAATTGATTGGAATGTTGGCTCTTTCTTTGTTTACTAATTATTGTGATTTTCATGTGAGTGACAGGTTGCTGGAGGGAAGGGATTATTGTTCCACCTTCACATGCTGCACACGTTCTCAGAGTCAGAGATATAATATATACAAATATATATATAATGATTGAAGATTACAGGGGCACATGAATTGAGAAAAAATGTGCAAGGATAAAATAATCAGTAAAATTGATCACTTTATTATTTCATTGTGACTTTAAAGATCCTGCACACAGAGTTAGACATTTTTGTATGCGTTTTTCTGTATTTGTCATTGTAAAAATGTCATGCACAGAAACCTTGCACACGTGATTAATGATTGACTGTAACTCCAAAGTCTACAGACAGTGAGAACAATTTTGTTGTCTTCTCTCTTCTTGAAAAGAGAAATAGGAAATATTGGGTCTATTCAATCCTGAGATTGCGTAGAGAGGAAGGAGAGTTCCACCTCCTTATCAAGATTATACCGAATGATTCAGAGTTTACTTCAGGCATTCAGAGATAGATTAAAAAAAGAAATCCACCAACTGATCCTGAACGTTTTTTTTTATGCAGTGTGTAAACGTGAAATTTTCTGCCGAGAATTTTAGACTGTTGCGCTGTGGGTGTTTTGACACGGAGACCTTTCCCTATCTCACCCCCCATCTCTCTCCCACCTCACTTCCTGTCAGTTATCTGTCCTATCGTAATAAAAAGCAAAAATGCCAGAAATAAATCTTAAAAGAGACTTAGCAAGTCAAAGAGGAGTGAAGAATCACACTCTATGACCTCATGACCTGGCCAGCTCACACACGGGATACTTTACGCAGGTTTTTTTCAAGAAAGAATCTGTTAGCACCTGTCATAAAAGCATCTATGTGTTCTCCAAATGCTTGCATGCCCTTTATGGCAGAAGGTGGAAGGTAAGTGTGCATAACACACATTAGCCTTAGGGTAAAGGAGAAAGTGACCCATGAGGCCAACACTCCCTCCCCTCTGCTGTTAACCTTCACTTTTACAATTTCACCCCTCCCTCCCTTGGTATTCTGCTCTTCAGACCTGTCAGCTTTGTCCCTCTCCTGCTTTTTGTCCCACCACCTGTTCCTCCTTTTCTACACCTGCAGTGTCATAAAAACAGCTATGTAAACTCGTTTTCGTTCCATGCCTTTTTCTTCTAGCTTGCACACAGCTGGAGTGTCTCCAGTCGCATCTTCATGTCATTAATGTCCTTAACACGTTCCAGATCCCGTATCTGTTCCACCCATTGGGCGGCAAATGTTGACGGCCAGCAACAATTCCTCAAGTCGGTCCTTGGTGGTTTACTAATCCAAATCCCCCATCGAGCCCCCATTCAGATTTCAGGATGTTTTGTACTAATTGAACACATTTGTTTTCTAGAAATGTAATAGTTTAAATATGTCAATATGTCAAGTAACTCACATGGTAAGAAATTAAGCTTCTAGCCATTGAATTGAAAATATGCAATGAAGCCTGAGCATGCAATTTCTGCACCACTAGAGGGCCGAACTGATAATCCAACTTTAATCAAACAACAACGTCCATTAATTGAAACTAGTCACAACTTTCAAGAAGAGAATCTAGCTTTCTAATAAACCTGGCATTGTTTATTACGCTCCTGGTTTTTAAGCATCTCAAACACTAAACGCACACACAGGGCAGACAGATGGAAGCATAAATAACAGTAGTGATGGACAGATGAAACGGCATTGAGATGGAGGTGCAAAAACAGAGTTTAAAGGAAAAGGAAGTCCAAGATTGAGTCTTTCCTGCAAAATCACTGCTGCTGGTATAGGAAGCATGCTACACTAACACTCCAAATCTACCACCTAAGTCATAGACATATAATTCACCGCAGCCAGGAATCTGCATTTATGAATGATTGAATTGTGTACGACTGTCGGAATGTACCTCTGTGTAAGTATTTCAAAACCCTCTCATAGTCCAATCTGAAGAGAGCAAAGTCTTGTATATTCAGATTTGAAACATTCAGCATTAAGTAAGGTCCACACCACTGTTTATTCTAGACAAGAAGAACCTGCTTACACAGGAAGAGAAAGTGATTATCACTGTTTATTTCCACAGTATTTCCACTGAGAATTGGCAATTCCTCAAACAAGCAAGCAAAAAGCTGAATATTACAGTTATGCTCAAACACTTAATTGATTTGCTACTGAACATCTCATATTACATATTTGGATAAAACTAGTGTCAAAATTTGTTGCGTAACCAAATCATGTGGCTCGGTGCTTGTTTTTATTTGTGCCAGTAAAGACCACCACTGAATACCCTATTTGACTACCTACAATACCAACAACGGCATCTTTTTTCTTTCAAAAATAAAGTCAAATTTTAATTACTCTATAGTTACCAACTCTATACAATACCTCACATCTATAAATGTCATTGGCTGTATAATCTCTTTTCCAGCCTTTGATTCCTTGTGGGAACAGAATCAAAGTAGTGGTTTTGCTATGCATCAATGGAGATTTTCAAAGATTTTGTCCACACACACACACACACACCCCGCTTCCTCACGAACTGTGTGAATGTTTATGAATGAGAGCTGCTCAGGGTGTGTTCAGGATTTGCCAAAATGGCTATGTGGTGCACATTTATCTCATTTGGTGTGCGCCGGTGTTTACATAGTCTCATAAACAAAGACGGCCAGCCGGAAGCGCTCAGCATAGATGAGTCTGACCTCTTTCACCAGCTGACTTAGCCGTGTGTTATCTTTAGCCTTACTGGTGCCAATGTGTGTGGCATTAATGCTGAGGAGATGGTGGTAAATCCAAAGAAAAGCACAGAATCTCTGTCACAGCCAGCTGTCTGATACATATCAGCGCCGGCAACTTCAAGACGACCACATACATAGTGCGCATCAGATAAACCAACCGTGTTTATCTAAACTAGATGCACTCCATTTGTTTTTGACAAACAATATACACAAATGTATTACAGTCCTTAAGCACACAGAGAAAAACTGATGACACAGCACTATTATAATACTGTGAAAGACTTTTTAAAGTCAGGAACATGATGTGGGCTTCTGGATCACAGACAACAATACAGTTTTTTTACTGGACAACTACCTAAATTGCCTTAAATGAACGTTATTAATCTGTTCATACTGTGCCATTTCGAATGGATCAGTCCTGAATCAGCCGTTTGAACCGGTGATGCTTACTTTGACCCCGCAAACATGCATGTTTGAGGCACAAACACTGCAGCGTCTGGACGTACCCATGGGGAATGTGACATCGGGGCCTGACTATAGCAGCTGGGCTCCAAGCAGCAATGACAGGTTAAAACAGTGCCACAGTGGTTTCCCCAGACTTCGAAGAATTGCCCTGGTGGCAAAGACAAGGCCAGATTCAGGTCACTGAACTAGACAGAGGTACTCTCTACAATGGATGCAACTGTGGATACATGCACTTTCTTCTAGCATAACTAAAAACCGCAAAAGATTGACAGTTGAGATTAATAGGGTTATTGCTGAATAAACCTGTTCAGTAATAATAGAAAATGGCTGCATAATCCATTGTAGGGTTGATAAGCTAACAAGGAAAGCACAAATGGTACAGCATGCCAATACTGTGTGAAACAATTGATTTTTAAACGACTATTTTCTATTATTATTGAATAAGGTTATTCTGTAATAGCCCTATTCAGTAGCTATTAAAATCAGCTGTCAGTCTTTTGTGGTTTTTAGTTATTCCAAAAGAAAGAAAGAAATGGAGCCCCAATCAAAAAGCTACTAGCAAAATCTACATACGTCATTTTGAAACCCTTTCTTAAACCCTTAGTTACAAATCCTATAACTATACAATATTACTCACATTTTCTTCATAGGATGCAACCTGAAATAAGTAATGGTTATTTTGATATGACAAAAAAACTAAGAATTCATAATGCATTCTCGGGTGCCTTATTTAATAAGAACGCATGCTATTCTGGCCAAAATCAGCATTACAAGACTAAAATAAGTGAGAGAGAGATAAAAGTAGCACAAAGTATGAGTTTTTTTTTTTAGACTAAATACAAATATAGCCTTATATACAATCTAACAAACAAGTGTTCTCCAAGAAATATGAAGGAATGTGCAAACAAATCATTGAATACTGAATTAAGTATTTGCACAGTCTGTACAAACACACACACACACACACACAAACACACACACATCCATTCAGACTATACCACATTCCTCTGCAGTGTGAGGACATGCAGCATGATGCATTAATGTTCACTTATTCATTAAAAATACAATTACTGATGTTACAATCCTCCTGAAATAACCAGATGGTAGATGTCTTTCTCAAAGGCAGAAGAGGTTTAACCTTCTAGATACCAGTTCAGACCCATGTCACATATTCATTTCAGCCCATTCATCAGATCTTTTCATCAACCATTTCCACAGGTCTGTTGGTCTTCAAAAGAAAATCTTTTTTTCCCCCCAGGAAAGACATGACTGTGAGTCGTCTAAAGAGCCTGTGGTGGTTTTCTCCTTTAAATAGAGCATGACATCAGCTTTGGGCAGGTCAGCTGTCTGCCTGAGCAAAACAAATGTGTCTAAACAATGCCACATCTGGAGATGGAGAAGGGTGATTGAGAGAGAGGGAGAGGGAGAGTGAGTGAAGAAAGAGTATGGAAAAGAAAAACAGGGGGAGGGAGAGAAAGTAGAGGAAGAATGTGGCGGAAGAGAGTGGAAATGAAAAAAGGGGAAGCAGCCAGCTGTTTTGGACAAGTGCCAGAGTGTCTGGGGATGTGCGACGCTCTAATTTACGGGAGATTCCCTCAAATGGGCCTTTCTAACGTTTAAACCCCCAGCCATGTGCCTGGGAGAAAGAAATAGCATCTTGTCTACCTCACTCCCTTAGTCACCATTAAAAAACTGCAAACACTGACGCACATACACGCACGCGCACACAACTAAATGACCTCAAATGGATCTGATTTTGACATCCCACTCTCCTGGTACTTTACTTCAAAACTACACCCGTCTACCTGCACTTCATTTGTCTGTCTAAAGAAATAATTTAATCCGAACCTAATCTTCAAGACATTCAAATCTGTTTTCAAATGAAACAAAACAGACTTTTTGAAGCATAACCTGACATCTAGTAACTAGCAGGTTTTGCGTAGATGTTCGGTCATTGCTAGATGAACGCAAGGGTTTACTTACTGGCCCAAAAGAGTTCAACTTCAAGCCTAGATATGGCTCAACTCCATTTTCACTCTATATTAATGGGATCCTTTTAAGTATTTCATTGGCTGCCAGGTAAGTCTGAAAGCTTAGAAAAAGTGGAATGCTCTTTTTAACAAGTCTGTAGCACAAACATGCTATAAGTTCGAGGCTTACTCAAATTTTTAGCTCTAAATATAAATAGTAATGACTCAGCAAACACTAGTGATTCATCACTTTATTAACCTGACACATTTTTCAAAACAGCTTTGTGTTTTTATTTCGTCCTACAGTTTATATGCGCTAGCTTTATATGCGCTAGTTTCTGTATGTGTGTGTGAGAAAGACAGAGATCTTTGTCCTTTTATGTGTGCTTTCCCTTATGTGCGTGTATAATTGCCGGTAAGTGTTGTACCAAACATAAATGATCTGCAAACGTACCAGGAATCTTTGGCATAATTGAGCGAAACTAAGTAGTACCTCAACTTTCACACTTCCACACACAAACTCAGTTAGCGAAAGGCCAAATCCCAAAACTGTCATTTCATCATGCGCACACTAAACACACGTCCCTGATTACAATGCCCTGTTAAACATTTGGAAAGCAGATTTTTCCCTAGTGCTTTTCTGCAATGTAGCCATGCTCTGCCATATATCCCCTGTCACAACAAATATCACTGCCAAAATCATCTACAAAACAAAACACTTCATAGGCCTATATCAGGGTTCAGTTAAAATTGCACCGTATCTATTACAGTAGTCCATACTTAAGGTTCTGAAGAAGCAGCCCAACCTTAAGAATATTCATTCATTTTGTCCACTTTATCAGCTATCAACACAACGATTCCAGGTATCATTCAAAAGGTTCTACTAACTTAATACTTATGAGTAAGAGCAATCACAATGACAATGCCTGCCTTCAAGACACAAAACAAATCAGCAAATTGTTTCTTAGTAAGGTTTGCTAATCACTTTAAATCAAGGTTTTATAGGGCTTACCACTTGAGTTAATAGAGGATAAAATACTATTAGAGCCCAACGTTTTCCAAATTCTAATAGGGAGCATGCTATTTTTATGTGTTTTAAGGGAATGATGCATTGGTAACTGCTGATCTCCTGAGCAGTTAAAGTTAAGAGCTCTGCTGCTGATTCCATTACAGCTCCAAGTTTGCATGCGTGCGAATGTGTTTGTATGTGTTTGCACGTGCGCACATACGATGGCTTCAGGAATCCCTGCTGGAGAGGGTTAGAGTTACACACCATCAGGCATTGGTCAAAAGGTCAGACTGGATAGTTACGCCCCCCCCCCAACCCGACCATAGACCCCCGGTAACAGTGTTAACAAGGAATGTGTGAAACAAACAAATCACATGCACCGGGAATACAGGCTGCTGCACACGGGACCCCTTATTGTTTTGTTTGGGACAGCAGATTTCGACAATACAGAGCCTGAGGTGGTAAAATGGGAATGGGAGCTCTGTTGGATGTAGCCCAAGATAGACTGCTTGGCATTTTGCAGTTAAGATATCGTAAATCCCTTATAAGCCTATGCAAGACGTTGGACCATGTCTGGACAGGCTGGATTGACTCTGGGATATTCTGCACTTCAGTGCCTGATGGTGTGGATGGGCGGACTGACTCCAGAAAGATTTTACTATGGTTTTTACTGGTATCTAGGGGAGCTTAGTAACCAAATACCACTTCCTGCACTGCGCCGTCCAGGACAGGAACGTCTTGACGAAGACATATTACCCAGAAAGCTCTGAGCTGCTGTCAGTAAGACAGTTAGACAGGCGACGCTGAGAGACAGGAAGAACCAGCTATGCATTCATTCTGCATCCACTGGTTCTTACTTCCCTCTAAACGCAGTCCTCCTTTCACCGCTTATCATCTACTGTATGTCCTTGTCCATATGTCCTTGTGTCCTTTAAGTCAGACTACCAAAACACAACAGCCAAACATTACCATGAAACTCTCCCTGTCTCTTTCTCTCTCTCTCCACCTCCACTGCCAGCTCTGGAAAGTTCATTTGTGACAGTAGGTCCGTCTCCTTCGCTCAGCACGTGTTTTTTCAATTAGCCGAGGCTCCCGTACACTATTCAGAAGAACATTTGGGAAACCATAATTCTCATGGCCCTGCTCAAAAACTAATGGAAACTCACTTAAGATTTTTTCCGGGGGAGGTTTCAAAAAGAGCCATTACCCCAAGAGGGGAGCGAGGGGTTTGTTGTATTCATCTCAGGGCTGAAGGGATGAATTTGCCAGAAGATTAGACAGACGAACGGATGGGTGGAGAGATGGACAGATGGAGATGACAGAAAGGTCAAACTTTCCTTTCTCATGCAAAAAGAAGAGGATGGACATGCGGACGAGAAGATAGGTGAGCGGAGGGGGTGAACGAGTGCACGGATGGAGAGATTTTCCTCAGAATGCGGATGAAAGCTGGCCGGTCCGGATCTGGAGCGGGCCGCAGGGAGAAGGGACATGTCCAGAGGACTCAGATCAAAGGAGAGAGGAGGCTGAGAGACAGATGACGGACTGTCCCCTCCCCTCCATCCCTGAGTCTCTATTTACACAGATGAGTTTGAAAAGCCTGCAGCAAGATTCTGGCCATCAGCACAGCAAATAAACACACACACACTCATATAAACATGCCAAAGCGAATTCATTCACACACACCTGATGGCCTATCTATGCTCACAAATGTTTACATGTGCACACGTGTGTATACTCACAGACAGTCAGACTAATATATAATCGCACACCCTATGTACCAAGCACATACCTAAAATACATACACCACGTAAACATTTGCGTAGCGTAGACTTCAAATGAGCTAAAACTTCAAAAAATACTTAACCAAGTATAAGCTCCTCTAGGCTTATAACAATCAGCAAAGTCAATATAGTGTGGCTATTTTTACAGAACTTAACATATAACAGACAAACTGACATTAAGAGAGCTTAAAAGTGCATGTCTATGTGTGTATTGTGTGTCAGTGTGTCAGGACACAGACCCCCCATGCTGACAGACAGACGGCCAGACAGCCAGACAGACAAATGCCTACTTTCAATAACATTAACATTGGCATTACAATGACAGCCAGTGGCTCTTACCTAAATGCTTGTGAAGTCTGGGGAAGTGAGAGGTTCATATCTGCCGCTGCAGTTCCTGTGCTGCGCGTTTAGACCCAGAGGAGAGAGAGAGAGATAGAGAGAGAGAGAGAGAAAGAAAGAGAGAGAGTGCAACGGAGCAGCGCAGCCCCCAGTCCCGGCACTCCAATTCTACGTTCTGAGGATGAAAAGAGAAGTCTTCATTACCAGCTGGAGACCACGCCTCCACCTCTCCCCTCTTCCCTCCCCGCCGCTTCCCTCTCCCTCCCAGCCAGTAGCAGGACGCAAAGTTTGTCCCGGCCAAGAGAAGGCCAGTGATCTGCCAAAGCAAACCTTCAACCGCAAGCAACTGCCAGTACAGTGAGAGAGAATAAGGCTATGACAGATCTAGTCGAAGGGAGCACAATAAAGGGGCTCCATGCACTTTTTGATCAGTGTTGCTGAACTCGTTTTAATTAAGGCTTGCTGTAGGAAACGGCACATCAAACGGACTGTCGGTTTATGGGAAGGCATGGCTCGGAGCGCATGAGCATTTGCCAACGTCCAAAAAAGAGGATATTTTGCATTACTTATGAGTCAACTTTGAGTTTCCCCTCTCCCTCTTGTCATCTGTCTCTCGCTTTGCGCCGCTGCCAAAGCGAATGTTATCCATGGCAGTCGAGAAAATCACTCTTTTTAGGAGAGCTGCATGCCGTCTGTAATTATAAGTGGGGTTGGGCATGAAGTCTGCCTACAATCCCGGCTCCGATGCCACAACACACACACACACACACACACACACACATATATATATATACACGCCCTAATGGGAGCGTGAGCCAAACCAGGACAGTGCTCACACTCCTCCACTCTGAGGCACAGCATGACAGTTCAGACTATATTTTTAGCATATCCAAAACCTTTTTTATTCACGCTACAATTTTCATGGGAGAAATTATGTTTGCCTTGAAGAAAAAAAAAAAGAAAAAGAAAGAAAAACACAATGAATGACAGCATTCATAGCAAACTGGAAGAAAAAAAAAAAAAAAAACAGCAGACGCTCCTTTTCCCACTTATTTCTGCATGCGTGTATTACAGAGCTATTTAAAAGTAGGTGTTTAAACTTTTAGGATTATCCTAATTAAGTTACCGTTATGTAAATGAAGTCTGTGGCTGAAACTGCTACCGTGCTGCGGCTGTGCCTGCAAAATGTTCTTCTCATCCCAAACGCATGCAACTGTTTGTTTGCATCGCTGTCATGGAAACCAAATCAAATCGTATAACTTTTACGAACAAAAGCGAGACATTAATTCAGAGCCAACGTGAATGGAGAGATATAATTATGATTTATGTTGTGTTTTATTATCTGAAAGATTTATCAGTGTTTTGTTTATAGCCGTGGCTGTGAAACACATACAGTGAAATTTAAATGAGAAGAAAAAGGGGCCGAGTAGCAGGCAACTGCAAATTTAAACTTAATTTAATTTTAAGTTAAATATGAAAATAAGAAATGTGGGGAGGATGAAAGGGAAAATTAACTAAGCTTTACAATAATAATATTTCCTGAAAAACGAGGTTTAAGGTGGAATACTATCTCATGACTGCTTCAAGCAAGAATACCGCACGCAATTCCTCTTCCCACCACAAGAGGACCCCTTGAGCAGCGAGTGCATTTATAATCCTGCAGAAAAGTCTCTCAGGCAAACGGTTTGCATTGCAAGTTACAGAACTGGCAGTGAAAGATAAAACAAATCAAATAAACAGTATTAAAGACGTGACTACTAAACAGTCTCCCCCCTTTTGAACTCTCTATATAACTATTTTATTGAAAACCCCTGTAGACATTTACGTAACTTCATAATGTCTTAAATGTAAGTAATTCAGCACTGCAAAACAATGCTTCCGAGGCTCAAATGAATGGCATTGATTTTAGTGGAATCTACCTTCTTGAGTATGATAACTCATGAGAGCTGGAGTGATGGTAAGTTTTTCTCAAACGGACAAATGCAGACAGTAACTCCAGTGGTTGATTTATGCAGTTATAAACTGTGATTGAGGAGAATTGTGACATTTTCTCTCCAACGCCACTGACATTTAGGAGAATGATGATTTGACCATGTGTGCTGCATGACTCACGCCAGGTCACTGGCAGTGTGCATGTGTGTACGGAGTGTAATAAAAAAAAACAAAAAACAAGCAAGCCTTACGTGTGACCAATATCTAATCATTTGGAGACACTACAAATTGAAGCTGTTTTATCTGCATTTAGCCATGTGACTGATTTCCTGTGTGTTATTCGGGAAGGGGTGTCTGTAAAAATGCACATAAACAGATAAGAGTTATTGATGGTTCTGGGGGCATTTAGAGGTTAGACTGTTACCATAGTCTGTTTGGATGAGCTATGCCCTGAGGAAAGCCATAACAAAGCTGTCGATTTGAAGGGTTTCACAGTCAAGAAGGCCATCGGCCAAGTAGAGAAGAAATGGCCGGTTTCACAGAGTAATCGCATTTCTGAACTCTGAGGGGATGTGTACTTTTGTAAGGATGCTCGACAAGTGCGATAAGGCAAGATAAGTAGGTAACAAAACCAACAGATTAAAATTGTCATTGACACTTTTATACATGCAACCAAGTTCAGTCACTGTAGAGCAAGCTGGAGTTAGGGTGGACTTATAAACATGCATTTACCAGCCATGAGCGTTAACCGCTAGCCTTTACCAAGACCAGTTATTAGCTTAAAATAAGTAAGGGATCAAGAGCTGCACTTATTTGACCTGTTCTTGACTGTAGTGAACTCTAACCGCAACTTGACTTGCAACTAAATATAGCGAAAATTGCTGTGCATCACATCACAGAGAACCAGCAAAGCTGCGTCACCAACGCTGAATCCTAAGGACCAAAGGGGCGAAAGTGTTACAGATACTCAAGTCAGGCACACAATGTACATTTTTTACAGTTCTCTTCCACTGCTGCTTGTAAGACTGTTTGATATAATTCTAGTGAGACCTCTGGTAAAAGTCGTGGCACATCATGGGTCAGACTGTACGATACACAAAGGTCTTAAAATGAATGGGTTACTCCACTCCAAAAGAAAAATTTGGTCATTAATAATTTTCCCCAATATTGTTCCAGACCAGTAAAGCTTTGTTCATCTTAGAAACACGATTTTAGTTATTTTGGATGAAAACAGGGAGGCTTGTAACGGTTGCGTTGACTGCCAAACAATGAACGCTGTCAAGGACCAGGAAAGTATGAAAGACATTGTCAGAATAGTCCTTCTGCCATCAGTGGTTCAATCTGACTGTTATGAAGCTATGAGCCTAATTTTTGCTGAGTAAACAAACTCATGCAAATAAAATTGTGGTGGGGAGTATATGTATGTGTCAGTTCCACTTGGCAGGTAAAAAGTTTACGAATTATAACAATATACTGAGAGCAAAAGGAGATTCACCATTTCTGATGCAAGCGAAAAACAAGACCCTTTTCCGATATACTGTATATCTGTGACATATCTGTGCTTATGCTGGAACAGAAACATGATGAGTAAACGTCAGAATGATTCTCAGTGTTTTAGTGAGAACAGTGCCTTTCACTGTTTAGTTATCGTAGTTGTAATTACTTTTCTCACATCACCATTGTGTAAACACTATACATATACTTTGTTCTTAAATTTTGCCTTTTAACAAGACCCTGAAAATTTGATCCCTAAAATGCTTTTTGGTCAGCAACACTGTAGCCAAAAAACAACAGTCTGAACCTGGTTTTTGCGAGGTGAGCTTGCATACCAAAACCACTGTTAAAGGTGTCGCCAGGCTTCTTAAAAGAATGCAGCGCATTAAAAGAATGCAACTTGATTATTCCTTAGTTTTCTAGTTTTGAGAAAGTAAATAAAAGGGTTGGAGATCCCAAAGCAAACCCACGATTATTGTTAGTAGTACTTCTGCCTTTCAAGTCAATGAAATGTGGCTCTGATATTTGCCCTCTAAACAAATCTGATCTGTGTTGTCAGTAGCCTCAAATCAATGCAAGTTGTAACCAGTACGTCAGGAGAAAAGAATCTCTCTCAGCAAGCCATTAATCACTGCACAGATGACTCTAACTGGACAATCATGACATCATCATAGACACCCTGATGTGAAAGAAAGATTACGAGTACGAGAGAATCAAGAACTTTTGCAGATACAACTCTGGAGTCTCAGATACACAGCAAGACTTTGCTGGCAGGTATTCTATGAAATTCCTATATAATCTACAGTTCGTAATTAATTTGACAAGTATAAGAACCGGTGAGCCTATCTTGAGAGTATTACACTGGCTGCTTTAAAAGTGTGTATAAACGACACTATAATGGCCTTATGTCACAACATCCATCTCTCAAAACTCTATTGTCCATAACATCATCTACGGCAAGTTCCAAGTACAAATTTTGGAAGACAAACAATTTGAAACAAAATTCAGAATTCCAATGTGCAGAACTCAGACACACTCTTAAAATTTAAGCCAAAATGGATAACTTTTCATGCATTTGGTTAATGTGACTCTTACACAACCGTAATTACTCTCTGCGCTCAGAGAAGAACAGCTGTTTTGGTATCCAAAGGAACAAACTGTCTGCCCGACCCTTACTCAACTCTTTTAAACATGTTATGGTTGGTTGCCATGGTCTCAGGGAGTTGCCCCCTGCCTCAAATGCTTGCCGGCCTGACATAATTAGGTCTGCTGGAGTTGTCCTGGTGCACGGCTGGAGACCCAAACTAATTAATTGTCTTGCAGTGTAATTACCTAAACATCTCACCACATCTCCTCCCATGCCTCTGGGGAACTTACCCTTGAGGTCCATCCAACCTCACACAGCTGCCTGCGCCAGTAACATCAAGTGTGTTTGAGTTTACGTTTTGATGCCAGCACCCCACACATGGACTTGCTAGCTGGATCACTCGATACTCCCTTCATCTCCAGCTACCAAACCCCAAGCAAATAGAGTGAGCAGCAAATGGCCCGACGAAGTTATTCATACAATGAACTCTAAATAAACCCCAAATCCAATAATTTCATCACTGATTACTTTTCTTCTTAAACTAGCTATAATAAAAAAAACTCACTTTTTTTGAGTTATAACTTTATCACATATATCACAAACTAGCTTGCTTGACCAACCATTAAAGTGCACACTTTATTTCCTTTTGTAAAGCTGAATGACAATCTCTGAAATCTACAAGAAAAAGCTGCAAGATTAGTGTTTTTTTTTCCTAAGATTTTTAAGAATACAGTACCTTCACAATAAATTATACACACATGCCCCATTTAATCCAAATGAATGAACACAGAAAAGTAAAGCCAATTCATTATTGACATTCTAGAGGCCCATGTGTGGGGGCGTGTTGAAATAATTAGCAAGGAAAAGAGAATGATCTTGTGCATATAGATACTACCACTCAAATTCCACCTTAATCTCAAGATTAAGTTTTCATGCATCATAATTATACAATAACCTGGACCTTCTTCTGAAACATTGAAAGTTTTTGATGAAAACATACAAAGAAATGCAGAGCTGACACGGTTATGCAGCTGAATTGTAGGTGCAATAATTCTGCACAATTTATTGAAAGCAGTTGACCACATTTTATTTTCTCACATTAATAGAACTCTGACACTTCAGTTTAATGTCACTTTTGCTCAAAGGTAACACATTCGAGTGGAAAACCAGGACCTCTAATACACAGTAATGATTTGGTTTGTCCAGTGCCAAAAATGCCCAGCTTGTTTTGGCAAGAGCTGATGCAAACCAAATGCATTCTCACATTATTGGTGCAGTCCAAAAATCAGTATTAAAGTTAATAAGCCATGCATTTTGCTTTATTAGAGAGATTACTCTGGATTTTCATTTATTACTGTATGAGAGGGTATAAAACCACCGGACTTCTTGACATGCATCATTTAAATTTCACCAGGGCATTTCCATTAATAACAGTACAGTGTTTCCCGGGGTCATTTACATGTTAGCATATTGTACAGAGTTGGTGAGATTGAGAGAGAGAGAAAGAGCTAGGGAAGGGTGTTGAGTCAACATGACCCCCTCTAAAAGAGCCCATTCATGACAGAACATCTTGCATTCTGCTGCTATTTACAACAGTCCAGGGTTTCTTTTAACTCCTGTCTTCACTGGCGTTTTCACAGTAACCTCACCCCACAGCAAACTCGCTCCAGAGAGCTCCACACATACACACGGCACTATTTCCATACAGGATCAGTTTAGTCTCAGCAGTGTGGATATTAGACTTAACCAAACCATAATGTCAATAATGCTGAGAGGAGACAGACCCACTCTCTTCACTACCCATAATTCCATCACATTATTGGAAAATTTTCACTCATGCTTGACTCGAATAAGAGCAGATTTTGAACACTGCGGTCTGTTATAATACTTATCTATTTGAATACAGTATTGGAGATTGTAATTCATTTTTCATACAAATAGTTGATTGCAGCTTGGAACCGTGATTTGCTAATGGAAATGCTAATCAGCGGCCTGGCCTATCAGGGATATTGGCATTCTAGGAGAGCATTTTTTCATTGCACAAGTCAGAAATTGACATACAAATCAATGCATGTTAAAAAATAACTTTGACCTCACGTTGTGCCAATCACATTTCACAATCACAAAAAGCAGAAAACCTGGATGGATGGATCTCAATACACATGAAGAGAAGTTACCAAAGCTTAATGCATTAGTCCAAAGTTCTCCTTGCAACATATAGAAAACTGGATCTAATTTATTAACGCAATTCTCAAAGCCATTTCATGTTTCCAATTTCCAAAAAGGAATCAAGGTACAGCAATAGCAACAGAGTCGCACTGCATGCATGTCGAGCTCTATAAAAACGGCATTCACAGTTAAACATTTCAACCTTTAACCAACTTCCATGTTTTGCTTCAAACTTTAAGCAGTAAATTATGCCAATTTGAATTTTTGGGATGAACTATTCCTTACTAAGTGCACTGGATCATCAGTGACAGGTGATTGTCGGTCTGTAACATTATTGCATTGCTAGATGGGAATCTGTTTGGACGTGCACAAGCACAAAGCACAACCATACATTTTTTCTCTTTAGAAACTATCTGTGACAATAAATGCGATCAGCGGTGCATTTTTAAACTCAGCCTCGTTTAATGGAGTCTAGGCTGCGTCATCAGTATAAAACTATTACTACTTGAGATTTCAGGATAATTTGACATAGTTGGGTTCTTATTTTGGGCTTGTAACAGCTGCTAATCTTAGCTCTGTAAACTGCAGATGTGTGCTTGTGGCCTAAACATGCAAAGAGAAAGAAAGGGATTTGGGAGCAAACAAGCCAGAAGCGTGTTAACCGTTGGATCCGTTTCAAGACTTTCTGGATTTATTAGAGCCCACGGAAATAATAGACACACAGTAGGTCTTTGAGTACCACCACACCCACTGCAGTCAAATCAAGAGTGCCTTCACAAGAAAAAAATTCTGTATGACAGACAAGTACATATACACACCCAAATATATATATGCTCAAAAAATGCATCGAGGCAGCTGGCATCACAAGTCAGCGGGTTGAAAAGAAATGGGATCGAGATAATAGACAAGACTGATATGCATTAAGAATACATATGTTCTCGATTTAGTTAATAATATGATTTTTTTGTGACCGTGTGGTCGATGTATACACTGTGACATCACGCCCGGTGAGTGACAGATTTCGTGTGACATCATTACGCCTCCCAAAAGCTACACAAACCATATAGATGTGAACTCCCAAACTCATACAGGATGTGTATGAACTCACACACACCGCCTCCAGTAGGTCTGTGTGTGGGTATGTGGTAACAATGGTCTGTGGGTTACTGCCGGCAGCTTTACCTCGTCATCCACATAAACCTTTAATATGAGACCTTTAAGCTGCAATCCGGCATCTGAAGTCACTGCACCCTGTAATTGACCTTAAAAATACTTTCTGAAGAGGTCGGAGGCAATGTCATTGGCCAAAGGCCCATGCGGTGGCTACCCTGCCAAAGCCCAGAGGAGCCTGGGAAGGCATCGGAGAGTATATTTAGTGCCCCGTCTTTTGAACGGGAACAAGAGAGGTACAAATAATGCCAGTTTGTGCATAAAACCGCCCGTGTTCTCTCTGAATTGTCCCGTATGGAGACACGCTCTTGTTTCTCCCAGGGGGCACCACGTCTGTAGAGTGAAATTCATCAAACGTGGCCATGAGTTATCATAAGTCAAGTCTTCGTTTCAATAGACGACTGTTCATTTCTCACGGGCACTGGAGGCAAAGGAAAGGTCAGTTCAAGGCTCATATCTCTTTCGTGGCATGTGTGAACGCGACACCTCATATTTGCGAAAGACAAAAAGGTCTTTAACTTTCCGTCAAGCAAGAAAGGCCTTAAACCACACCTTAAATTCCACAGCTTTTCTGTCAAGCCGTTATATTATTCTCCATTACATAATTTGTGGAGCAGCTTATAAATTTAAAATTGGAAGCGCGGTGTAAAAGTAGGATTTAATAACCGAGTGAATCTCATGAAATCTGTCAAGAAAGCAGACCTGGGTCAAATTTCACCTTCAAATTAAATAACTGCAGAAATCACATCAATATATATATACAGAAATACAAGACAAATTTGTATTTATTACATTATAAAAGTCAATACATCGTTATAGGCCATTTTCTCAAAATGTGCTGAGCAAGAAATCCTCATTTCAGTAGCACTTAAAACTTTAGTTTTATTCCTATCTATACTTTGAATTATATATATATATATATATATATATATATATATATATATATATATATATATATATATATATATGTAATGCAATTGTTTCCTTTAATACATATTTTATTATTATTGCCTTTATTTAACCAGGAAAAGACTTAAAATCACTTAGATTAAAATCTCTTTTCCAGGAGTGTCCTGGCCAAGATAGGCAGCCAAGTTTGATAAGACATATGTGAATAAATGCCATTATAGTCCTTCCTTTGATTTATGGTAATTTAATAAACAAAGCACTAATGTGCTGCATTAATTCATTGATTTTTTTTAATACAGCAATGTAAATGGATGAATGAATGAATGAATGGATGATTTTGGAATGAAATATAGATTTTTTTGGTGTGATTCACTCAACCACACTTTCAGATGACATACTAAATAACTGACATCTTGTGTAATTGCTTAGTTCACTCCTAACAACGTTGCCCTCATTTGACTGGGTTATAATTCTGCCTCTAGCGGGACAACAGGAAGAGTGATGGCAGATATGATTTACTTGTACCAAACTTTCTGAAATCATCTGGAAAATGCCCAAGTAACACTACCCTTAAGGCCACGTGAAACAACAACAACAAAAACTTTATCTACTTTGACTTTGATCCTTTCCAAAAAGGGGGGGGGTTCCAGAACATCCCAAAGCAGTACTGCAGGTTTTCCACGCTCTCTGGCGACAGTTTCAGCAGACTGGCACATCCTTGCCCAGATGGACTGAATACGGCTGTCTGCCTGTCCTTAAAGGACACAGAGTTCAAACTCTATAATTTGGTTCAGATGAGGTAAAGCAATATTTCTAGATTAATACAAGCCATATTCCTGAAGAAACTATTCCCCCTTTTTTCTCCCCTCTTCCCTGTTTTTTTCCTCTTATCCCCCTTCATCTTACATGTCCAAAGACTTTCTTTGGCTCGGGATGAAAGGGTGGAGAACGATTGCGACCAAAAGAGAGAGAAAGAGATGAACACTGGTCTTTTTGAGGGTTACACAACACATCCTGTTCACCACCATTACGGGTCTCTTCAAAATACTCGAACCGTGATTATGCTAAAATCTCAGCTGACAGCTCGCATCATGACATCATGCATCAACGTTAAGCCGCTTAAACGCAATCATGTTTTACACCTTATCACTTCGCAATGCATCCTTGTGCGGTTATCACACGAGGAACCCATTAACTGCTCTAACATGTTCTGTTAGGAGACTCGTATGGCCTTTTCTTGGCTTAAAATACATATGTATAGCTCCCCAAAAAGTTAAATTCAGCCGTTACTTAAAGTAATAATGACTGTTCCAAACCCATATACCATTCTTTCTAGAGTGGAACACAAAAGAAGACTGTGATCGGCAAGCTTCATAAAAAGACTGATTCATTTAGGCTGGATTTGTCAACAACAGATTCATTGTACCATTCATGAGTTGTCTCAAAAGAATCAGCTTGTTAAAAAAGTACTACTTCAGATTTCCTGAAAATTAAAACTGATGTAACCGATTAATACTCATGTAGAGAATTAAAACCGATGTAACTTTTCATTATTATTGATTATTCGTACACATCCAGCAATGGTAACTGCTTCCTGAGGGTCACTCATCCTCACATTGTAACTTGCGGTTAACTTGTTTACAGTTGTATTTAGAGGCAGATACCATTGCTGTACTTCAGAAAGAACTATTTGTTGTTGTTTCTCTTACATTGGCCCGTAATGAAAGCACGAATGCGAGCAGTGTTGAGACTCAATTGGCTGAAGTGAAGTTAATAATTGAATCCACTGCTTAGCCTAATCCATCCTGACTGATACAGACTGTGTTTTTGAATAAATCTGATGAGGTATTGAAAAGACAAAATATGCCACATCAATCATTTTTGAGAATTTATTGGCCCAACTATTCTAAAGAGTCCTCTGATCCCCATCGTCCCTTCAAAAATTCATCTTTTGTTTTCAACAGCAAAAAAATAACAGAAGTCGAGTTTGGAAAAACTTCAGGGTGAGGAAATAAAAAAAGATGTCGTTTTTGGGGCAATTTACCCCTAAAAGGTGGTTTAGGTTCATTTTGTACCTGTGAGAACAAAAATTTGTTTTTTGGGGGTTTTTTGCTCGCCGAAATCACTCTATGTTCCACGTTAAATAGCCCCAAAATAGGCACTTTGAAATGCACCACGTTGAGCAAACTGGCGAGAGCATCATTTCTTCTGCCCCGTCAGCACGGTTTCAGGCCAGACCCCGAGCTGTCCATCCATCTGCCCGTGATAAACGAATATAACAAGAATTTTCCAATTGCTCTCCGTATTTTCACTGGTGCTCCATCAACTCGTACCGTATTTTTTCTGGATCCGTCCTCCGTTCACGGACCCCATAGCAGGGCCGTGACGTCAGGTTTGGGTCTCTCGTTGGATTAGGTCTCTCACCCACAACTCTAACTGCAACCAACAGAACTTTGTCTTTTAAACGGGAACATGAAATTAGAGGTGAATCAGCGCTGGCAACCATGTTATTATATACTTTTCTTCCCCCTTTTCACCAAAATGATTTCAATTGATCTACATTTCCATGAAATCAAACCAAAGTCTGGAATATATGGCCCCACATCTTAAAGACAGGATATCTAACTTACCATCTAACAAAATTTGAGGCCTCAGGTTTTTTTTTCCCCCAGTCTGTCTCTCTTTGGTGGTAAAGCTGTAATTTTTCAGATGCACATCCCACAAAATTGCATGGAGAGATGTTCCCATTTTTTGGTCCGTTGGAGAGACATATTAAGCATTAGACTTCTAAAAACATCTTCTAAAGATATTCGCGCTGACTCGTGTGTTAGATGTGACCTAGAAGATGTTGCATTTGTCCACTCAGGCTTATATCAGCTGAGGTTTGAAAACAATAAAGCATTTGTTCATGCTAAATTTGCAGAGTCCTGTCATTCTGTGGATAATATTTTACAGATGGCCCCGCAGACTTGTTCAACTATCTATTCATCAGTATCTCACCCTCTGCCAAAACAACAATTTGGTTTCTGACTTAAACGTTCGTAAGCGATCAAAATCATTTGAAAATATTTAGAGTTGGAGAATGTGATTTGTTGTCAACGGCTTTCAATTCGGCTCTCTGTTACTGTGAACAAAACATTGTTTTATAGTTCATTTCAGTTGAATCCTCAATAGACCTTGACTAAGTCCAGAGAGAGAGAGAAAAATCTTGGAGACTTTGGGTATTAATGGTTTGAAACCTCAATGGCAGTTTCTGGGTTGACGCACTTTAAAATCTTTAATATTATATTAGAAGTTTTTGAGCCAATTACATTAACTGTAAATGTCACTTCGATCACCAATTACTCTAAATTTGTTGCAAAAACTGTAAAATATTTTTCTTTAAATTATATTTTTCCTATAAAAAACTGTGCTACACTTACATTTGTGACCACTTTGTTACTGAATAAAATGTACATAACTATAAAGAATCGTGTACAAATTATAGAACTTATTGTGAGGTTAGACTTGAAAATCATCATGTTGAAAATCTTTACCATGGCAAATGTACAATAATTTAAATGATCCATACCATGAATGAACACCTGATTGGAAGACATTAAAAGCGCATGAAGGTTTTAGAATATCTTCAAAGAGCTGTAATCAATCAGATCCGTTCAGAGATAAAGGCAGTGTCACTGGCAGGAAAGAAGACTCAGGTTAACATTTGTGCTGTTGACTCAGAGCAATGCTTTCACATAATCCTTGTTTAAACTGCATAATCATTGCTTGATCTCACTGGGAATCAAACCCAAATCTGCTTGAGCTACGAATGTCTGCAATTAATTCAACCATTTAAGTTTATTTAATCTTTGGTTTTGTAATAACATTTGCCCCATGTACTAACCAGCAGAGCAGAAAGACAATTTCAAAAATAACTAAATCCCTCATTCAAGAGTTGATTTAATTCAGGACTCCATTCAAAGGTCTAACATGCCCAGGTATCTATTACCTTCATTTCTAAACTACTAGAGATGCCAGAAAAGTCTTGAAAACTGGTAGCAGTGTTATTTTAGTATTTAAGTATACCATTATGTTATTGTAGCTTACCATTATATTTTTAATTAGCTTTTATTTTTTACAATATTAGTTTAACTTTTAGGTTAATTTCAAGTTTGGTGTTTCACCTTAAACTTACTTCATTCTTTTTTTAATAGTTTGTTTATTTTATCACTGCTTTATTATGACTTAATAATTACATTGTTACCTATCAATCATTGACTTTCAAGAGAGTTGTTCACAACCACAGCACCACTAAAGTACTAATGACTGCTTTCTTGGAACCATCTCCAAAAAAAAAAGGAATAACAGACGTTTCTAAAAGAGTAGTAACTAACCAGGTGCACCCAAACAAAATATTTCCTTAAACTTTCCCCTAGTCTCCCATTGGTTGGACAAACAGTCCCATCTCAAATGCTTATAATGGTCTACATTATAAACTATAAGAAAACACTTCCCAACATTTCCCTCAACAGATTCTTAATTTGCTACTTATTAATAGTTAGTAAGGTAGTTGTTAAGTTTAATATTAGGGAAGTAGAATAAGGTCATGCAGATTAAGACGTTAATATGTGCTTAATTAGCACTAATATGCATGCATATTGAATATTAGCTAGTAAGCAACTAATAGGAGTAACTGTAAAAAAAATATATATTTGAAAAACATTTTTTGCTGCCTCGTAAGCGCTGGTATTTCCCTCAGGAAAAATGTTGCTATCTTGGAATTGAAAAGGTGTGGGTTTGGTTGCAGTGTGTGGAACACGGCCAGTGTGTCTATTTCAAACTAACCGATTACAATCACCAACACAGATCTGTCTTAAGATACAAGCTATTCATGGAGCAGTTTTACTGATAGCGATCTACAATGCAAAAGAAATTGGAAACCAGAGCAGAACAAAGCCGAGGTGTGATTTGTGGCCTGCACGGCAGCAGACGTTTCATACATATGTGCGCACATGCTCGCAGGAATCCGCTGGCACGCTGTCATTATGGCTGGATATGTGTGTAAACATGTGGCAGCGGGGAGAGCGTCAGTACCGGCAGGAACATCAGAGATGTCAGCAGAGGCTCCCGATCACTGAGAGCCAGATAGAGAGAGAAACAAAACAGCTGGCATTATTACGCCATTGTCAAAACAGAAGTGCTGGCGGGAGGAGTGCCAGCAGCCGTCAGTGCGCTACAGGAAAACCCAAATCATGCGCACACTCCCGCTGGAGGAAAGGGTGGCGACCTCTGTGACCCCTGGGCCGTGTGTGTGTGTGTGTGGGGGTGGGTGGGGGCTTCAGCTGTGTACAGTGTGGTGGAGCTGCAGGGGGTTATGGGATACAGCTCCAGAACGCTGTCTGGAGATCGCTGGGTAGGGGGTGGAGCTAGAGGGGGCCTAAAAAAAAAAATTGGAGTTTTAATTTGGACCAAAAATGGTTTGACAACTTGTTCACTGAAGAACAGTTTTTTTATTTTCTGGAGGAACTGCAATATACTGGAGCTTTAAGGAAACCAGAGATGGTGAGTAATGTTTGATGTAAAGCATAAAAAATGGCAAATTAATAAACAAACACACAAAGATGATTAATTTTTGCAATTCTATTCTATATTCATCGGTATCACATGATCCTTTAGAAATCATTCTAATATTACAATTTTCTGCTCAAACAAACTGATGTCAAAAATATTCAACTGTTCAACTGTCAAAGATGTTTTTCAGTGTTCTTTTCACACGAGCGAAACACTGGAGTCATATATGTCATGATATAAATCCAAACAGACGACTTCAGTCCTAATCTAATTAGCCGCTTTCCAATGCTGCGAGTCGAAAGTGTAAAGCAGCCTTGCGCCGAGGTATCCTCGCACGTTTACACCAGCGGAATGTGACCTTGCATTGCTGAGCGCATCTGAGATTTATGGAGCTGCTGCAGGGGTTTGCATGTGGCAAACAGATGGGGGCATCTTTCTCACACGCTCTCTCTCCTGATTCTGAGCCACCAGCTCCCTTCAAACACGTCACTCAGCCACAGCATCAACACACACTTGATCCAGCGAACTCCTCACTCAACCCTCCTTTTGTCTATTAAACGCCATCTTCCATCAGCGCTGGCCTCGGTGAACTCTTTAAACAATCCCTGTCACCTTCTCGCTCTCCTGTGGCTCATCCAAGCACGCCACACACTGTGTAACCTTTCAGTCAACCTCTCAGCACCTCCCAGAAGTCGCAGATTTCCCGTTTTCTCGCCGTTTCAAACAAACGCCAGAACTCATCTCTGATCTGGAGGCAACTGCCTAAATTTGACGGCGACTGTCTAAAAGGCTTCCTTGCCGCGCGTGTATTCTGTAATTGGTCGTGAGCGGGTTTGACATCTGTTTAACGACACAAAGCCAGACGGGTCGTTCGCGGTCGTGCGAAGCAGACGGTTCAGGCTTCGCTGCTTACGGTTGCTTAAATATCTGTTATCTTTACAGTGAGTCTAAGCGCTGAAGATGGACAGACCCACCCAAACGCATCCAGAGTGCCTTCTGATTCCAATTTAGCGCCGCTCTTTTCCCATTAGACACGGCGACCTAAAGGCTAAGACGTCCGGCACGCACTCATCCTCGTATGAGCACGCACACACACTATATTAAACCAACCAAAACATTTACATTCCTTTTATTAGTTCAGCCGTTTCTCAAACAGGTTTTTTTCTGTACCTCAATTAGGGTTGCACGCCAACACAATGGAGCTTAGTGCGACCATCAAACTGCAAAAGCTGCCATTTAATTAATCTAAATAATGAATTGTTTGGGTGATGTCCTACAATGTGTTTGAGTGCTGTCTTCCGAAAGCAAATAAACAAACAAAAAAAAAAAGGCTGAAATTGTAATTGAAATGGTAAACAGTTTACTTTATTGTTGTTGTATTTTTTTTTTTTTAAAATTAAATATTAAAATAATAATATTTATTAGTTAAACAAAAATTTTTTACTTTTTCCCACACTAAATTGAGCAATTTATTCCCTTACAGACCTCATACATATTTCTTAGTTTAAATTTGATTTTTATAAGTAATATTTCTTGTTATATTTTAGCTTGATATTTTAATAATGTGTAATATTTTACTACTTTTATTATGTATATAGAAATAAAAACACATACATTAAATTAAGAATGCTGATTAAAAAAATGCTGTTTATATATGACTTATATATTTATATAATTTATACAAATATAAATATATACATGTCATATTTTCATATTATTATTTAATGTATGTGTGTGTATTTATATATACATAAATATATACAAAAAGAGCACATTATATAAAAAAGCCTCACAATTCACAAATTCAAAATCACAATAAATAACATGCCCAACAATCACAATAATATTTTTTCATTAAAGCCCTAACCTTACATTTTGTATTAAAAGGGCAAGAGCATTTTATTGCCTCTAGTGGCACCAAACAGAACTGCAAAAAAAATATTGTATCAAGCGCAAGGTTATAAAATGGCCAGAAAGAAAAATGATTTAATTAAAAAAATGTATTAAAGAAGAAACCCAGGTTAAATCTAGAGGCCAGAACATCATAGCCTTTTTTTCGGTGTGTGTAATGAGCAGCCACGCAGAACACCTCAGTGCTCAGGTTTCTTTAGAAAAGATAAAGATCTGGTTTGCTATTACTAAAAACGCAAACACACATATTTAAACTCACAACCGAGAACTCTCAGACACATATACACAACTGTTTTGAAAAACGTCAGGCTGAAGACAGACAAAACAGAGCCCAATCTCTCCATCTGCGCACCAAGCATCACAGGATTACAGAGGGTCACTCGGGCCAGACCCAAATGGAAACAAGAGCGCTACAGGCTGGAAAACATTACATTAGTCGTTCTCCATGACGACCGCGCTCAGCCGAGTGAAGCTGTCTGTCCATCAGAGGGATCACGGTACAGTACGTCTAAACCTGACAGATGCTTGACATGTCATGTTTAGATGCGTGCACATTCAATCTGGACTGAATTCAGATAAAAACACACGGACAGCTCATCCCAGAAGAAACCATGAGCCATTTCCATCTTCTCTCCTCACAGAATAAGTGTCGGAAGGGTTAGTGTGTAACATCAAAATAACTTGAGGAAAGTTCATTCGGTGGCTGCTGCTTTGAGCAGTACAACCCTTGTCTTATTGAACGGGAAAAAACTACAAGTTTTCAGAAATCATCAATAAATATTGACATGAACGTTAATCTTGTGCTCAAATAACTCTTAAACAGTATATTTAGCTTGATCCATTTAACTTTGATTGCAACACCAACTGTTTATAAGAATTGAGAAAAACTTTCATTAAGACCAAGCTGACTGGTGATTGGCCGTTTTATTTGGAAGGCAGGGTTATTATAAAATTAAAACTATATCTATCCCCCTAAACCTAGCCCTCACAGGGGTATGTAATTTCTTTACATTTTTCATGGGAACCTACAAAATGTCCCCACAAGGATAGTAATACCAGTCGATTTTGGCCTTGTGGAAACATTTGGTCCCCATAACATGATAAATACTAGGCACACACACAAATTTATTGCATGGAGACTCATTTGCACAATTAAGTACTGGATGCATGAAAATAACCTTCATTATCATTATCGGCATCTGAAATATAAGATGGATGTGTGTGTTCAGCCATGGGGAATCACCTTGAGATGATGGAGGAACAGACCTGATCTGTGTAGATACACCACATGAACACAGAGGCATTTACGGCTGTTCGCAGGACCATCACCGCCAAGCCTCTGCAGCATGACATCTCATTTTCCATACTGTAATGCCTTCATTTAACAGACCTGAAATGTGTTTTGCATTTTCTATTCAAATGGATTTAAAAATGGGAAAACTAGACCTTGATCACCTCATAAGGGCAAGCATATGCTTATTACCCATGATAGCGAGAGCGGGTGAATCGAACTGTTTGGCTGGCCATTTCAGAGCTCTGGATGAAACCCAGATTATTCGTTCAGATTAAAGCCTCTAAAAGTGAGTCATTAATCATTATTTTGGATGTATTATTAGCGGTACTTGCTAAGTCAAGCATCATTATTATTATTTCTCATGCTCAGGGTTAAGAGGTTTCATTCTAAATGATCGGAATTGGTTGGAAATGCTTTGGCTTACAGGACTCGAAATTAAAGTTAAATTTTTTTTGTTCGTTTGGGCTGATCGTTTCAGATTTTTCATTCTAGAGTTCTCTTTTTTTATTTTTAGTTAATAGAAATACAAACATGCTGGACTGCATACAGCTATGCATGCCTTGTGTAAGGCATACAATCCAAAAAATCATTGGTTTGTTGCTTCCAAGACTATCACAAGTCATTTTTGCATAATTAAAGACCATTATCTTGGTTACAAAGGGACAAAAATTCGCGAAAGCAATGTAGAATACCTCTCAGAAAACCAAACGTCAAAGTCTGCTAATAATGTACAAGGTCAGTGAATTTTTTATGACCGTACAGAGCTAGCCAATAACTGTCCCGGCTGAAAACTCTCACAATGGCTTTGCTCCAGCGGGTCATCCTTACTGTGTGTCCACATCATTGGCGTTCTGCAATTTCCACCTACAAGAACTGCATTGGTAATGCATAACCGCCTAAAATAGTAACCCACCTCAAAAGGATGATTTAGTCAACTCTACTACTCATTTTTGGGGATTCATGAAAGAGCTTAACATAACTACAAGCTTCGGATTTCTGCTTTCAATTCATTCGGCCCATTTACTTCCTAAGCTTCCATTACGAGTGTATTTACTGTAAACACGACGCACCTACCGAGAGCAATCAACAGCACGCCGCAGATACGCAACATACACATTGGGTCGATAAAACCCTGGGATATTTCTTTAGCGACTTTACGATTTTGGACCGAAAAAAGGATTTCGCAACAATAAAAGGCACCAGATTGACATTATTTCTCTGAGAGGTCTGTGATTTCTCAATTATAACAAAATACACTCTACATTTGGGTCTAGAGAGTGTATGATTGTGTGCGCTACGGTGAACGAATTTGCACTTTTTCACATTACCTCCACTGCGCCTTATGATCTTGGCAGGAGGGCGTCTAATTTGGGTGAGGATGCAGTCTGGAGCCAATCTAGCAGCTCTCTCTCTCTCCTTCTTTCTCCTTCCTCTCGCTCCCCTCAGAGCTGGGCGGGGCTCGTATAGTTTTACTGCTATCATAATAAACATACAATTGATACAGGAGGTGGGCCGGACGGGGTTTGATGCTGTAAAGTCGAGTGCCTACAGCAAGCAACAACCGTAGCAATCACAAAACCCCCAACATCCTCTTCTTCCCTTGTATAGACTGTAGTCTGAGTGTATAGACAAGCCAGACATGAGCTTTGCGTTTATCACCCTTCCCCTGGAGCGAATGGCGCAAAAAGGCGATTAAACATTTCCTTTATCAGCCAGGCGTGGCCAACAAACCTACATGCAAACATGTCTGTAAACGTATATCTCTAGGCAACACGGATCCAAATACACTTAAAGGGCGCCATTTAGTGAACGTGCACAGAACGTGCAAAATTGTTTAAACTACATTTTCGTAAACCTAAATATTGCTTGTGCTTTATAACTGAGACGCAAAAACATCTTTGTTTGCATACCAAGTTCAGAAAGTAAGCATATAGTTGGCGTTAAAAATACTTTATTAAATAGTATTTATAATAAATAAGCAAATAACGTGTGGCTATTTAGGTTGGAGAGTTTGCATACTGTTCGTACTGAAACACATTTCTACATGAATTGGCGTATTTGTATGTCAATTTAAATACTAGTATTTTTGTAAGAAATGCATTTATTTATTGCCAAGACAACTAAGTTTGAATATTTTACATGTACGATAAGGATGCATTGCATTGCAGTACAGATATAAATAGTATGTTATAAATAAATAAAAAAAAATGTGTAATTTATATAAAATGGTTTTACAGGCTATTCACACAAAAGTTTCTTCTGCTTGCCCTTCATTAATGATCTCTACATATAAAATACAAAATCCTCTTTTTATATAACTCAGAGTTAATAATAAAGTCTACCATCTGGACATCTGTCCTGTATTTGGGACTCACATATAATCTAATCCATATCGCGTAGTACAGACAGTATTCAGGATTCAGACTGTTTCTGATGAAACATTATATACTGCATGATTCTACAATGCCTGATGAAACCAACAGGAAGCTACAAAAAAACCAAAAAGAACTGACATTTTGGTGAACACTCGTAGACAATACATGAAGACTGAACTAAAAATGTGAGTATAATGGTTCATTCAGCTCCGTTAGAGCAATAAATCTAGACTTACAGGAGACAAACTCCAACTGAGTGTGCATGTGCTTACTGGTGACCTTCAAAACTAACAACATCCAAAAATAAAGTCTGCATATAGTCCATACAACTCAACCACTTAAAAGAGCTCTCACAGACTGACTGTCTAGGAGATTGTTTAAGAAGACAGCGCAAAGCAAGCATATAAAATGCCATTTACCATATTAAAAGAATATATGAAAGCCCTTCCAATATTGCTCTGTTATTTATAAGGCTTTGTTACCCAAAAAAGCTCTTGACAAACGCTGAACTCTTGACATCATCTGTGTGCTAATTGACATGGGAAACTCATCTGCGTACAATTTAAGGGGTTTACGATGTTTGGTTGTTGGTGCACAATTGCAATCTGCGCACCTGATGACTATTTCAGATTCCCTTGAAATTACTCAATTGTGTTCGGAGCAATCAATTAGTCTAATTGCTGTGTTTGTCACTGAGGGTAAAAAAAGACGCAAATAATCAGTGGCTCTGGTCTAGAAGCTCATGAAGCGTCCCTTGTTGAGCCAAGCAATCAGCTTCAGATGACCCCAAACTACTGATGAAATCTCTCCAAAATGCATTTTTTTCGTGACAGGGTGCATGGGAATTAGTGAGGTCAGAATTAGTCCTGAGGGCAGAATTAAAGTTTATTGGCCAATGCTAATTTCATTATTATGCATTGCCCTAATCTTCCATAAATAACATGTGACAAAAAGTACACAGCGCTTTCTGAGTTCAGTAATGTTCAAAAATAACGGAAAAAGGAGCAAATATATACATATCCCTAGTAAAAAAACCAAAAACATAGCCAAATGAGGTGATAGCAGCATGTGCTAACTTTTGGAGGGGATTGAAGTTTGAATAGCAAGCACCGTCTCTGCATGTCACACACCTCATTTATTTTGTTGGTACCTAAAGGTCTAGTGGATTATCCTAGCTACATGTTCTGACATCATGTGGATGGGCTATCAGCCATTTGTTTGACACAAAAATTAGCATGGAAGCTTGATTTTGCCTTGAGCCTAGCTTTAGTCGTAGGCGCGCTGATGGAAACTTCGCCTCCCTAAAATGCATCGTGCCAGGTTAAACACCAGTTGAGGTGTCTTGTGATTGATTGCAACACATTTGAAGGTTCTGAGTTAAATATTAGACATACTGTATAAAAATGATGTTTGAAAGGCAGAATAAATGGCTATATGAATTCACATGAAGCTACAGCACTATATGGCTTTAAAGGTTCCTCCTAGGGATAGTTCACCCAAAAATGAAAATAACCATCCAAAGCTAGAGATTGCAGTTTATACGTTTTTAAATAAGGATATTTTTCTTACACAAATGCTTTGATTTAGTTCAGGATGCCTTTATTAAACCCCTGGAGCTACGTGGAGCACTTTTGATTATGGATGGATAGACTTTTTTGGGTTTCAAAATCTCAGCACCCATTCACTTTTCGGGAAGAGCCATGACATTTTTTTAGTCACATACCCAAGATGGCTTAAGGGGTGAGTAGATCATGGTTAATTATATTTTATTTTTCATTTTTGGGTGAACTACCCCTTTAAATGTGTGTCCATGGGATTTGTTTCACATTTTATTGCGTGCTGGAAAAATACAGCATGAATACTACACCAAACCATTGCGACACTTTCCCAGTGGACGATAAATGTGCATCAAACACCCAAGCCATATCTATTGTTCTCATTCTTTTAATTTGAGCCAGTAACTTCACAGCGTACGGTAAAATGTTGCGACAAATCCCATTAATGTATATGTAGAAGCCAGGATCAGTTATGCAAAGTTTAATACTTAATGCAAGCACAGCCAACTTGTGCGTTTAAGAATTCTGGAAGTTTGTTTCCAGTGTTACATCATTTTGTGTGTTTGTGAAAAGAAAGAGAGTTTAAAGGGACAGCAGTGGAGACAGAAAGGAAGCAAGCCAAGTTTGAGAGGGCAGGTGACACGCTGTGATGAGTTCAGTCCAGGGCCGTTATTAGAGTAATGAGAACTACACAGGGAAAATATTGGCGCGGGCTCGGACAGCTGAGAGAGTGAGAGAGAAAGAGAGAGAGAGAAAGAGAGAGAGAGGGGAGTGCTGAGGTGAGAGGTTACATAAGGAAACAGGATTGTCTGGACACAGATTTCATTCCATACACTATTTAAAGGGCCATCTGGTGGCCACAATCTCAACCTCTTCTTCATATCTGCACTTTATTCGCTACCCTCATTCCTTCATCCTTTCCTTTGTCTTTTGTTCCTACAGAATATTCTCTCTAAACACTCCATGTAGCAGCAATCCAATCTTGCAAAATCCCACCAAGTCCATCCTCACTGCACTTTCCTCAACAGCACATAATTAGTTAACTTCTGCCTCTTATTTGACACTTCCAATTTTTATCCCATATTGCAGATATTATTATAGGATGTGCTCCAAGACTCTTCTCCATGTGGATTTGTTTAGTGATGCCTATTTTTTCCCCTTTATTTGAAGCTTATTTGGTCACTTTACATGGCTCAGAGAATTTGTTTATCTAAATCTGTTTACATATGCATAACTATTATTGACAAGGCACACATGCTGGCCTAAATACATGCTTTAAGAGATTCAGTATAATGTCACCAGTATAATGTGTAACTGCAGTCCAAAGAGAAAGGAAAGGCATAAATGCATACATAAATAGTGATCTAAATAGTCCAGATGTCAGATGGCTTTAAACATGGGAAAACATACAGACAAACTACAAGCGCTCTTTTAGGTTTGGAATTGGTGGCCTTGATGCTGAAAATTTATTGCTTATAAATTTCAGCAATTAACTGCCTTCTATTTATGCAATTATGGATTACAGCAAGAAGTGTAATTATACACTACTGTACTACTTCTACAGCCACAAAATTCATGTATGTTTTGCAGGGGGTTTCAATATGCACCATCTGGTTTGAGAAAAAAAAAAAAAAAAAAAAAACAATCGCTGCCTGAGAAAATATACTGCAATAACACTTACTATGATAAATCTAATAGAAATATTCACCGCCTGCTTTTTTTTTTTTTTTTTTTTTTTTTAAGGCTGGGCGTCGCATAGAGGAAGTTATAAAACTTCTTAAATATTAAATCAAGAATATTCCACATGATTCATGCAGAGAACTAACAGAGATGCCTAGATATAGGCTGCACACACTGTTAAAAATTCGCTCAAGGCTGGTAAACAGTAGCTTTCTCCCGAAAAGTTTGATACAAGCAAGCAAACTGTGGGTATGGCTTTAACCTGGCACTGCCAACTGTTTACTTTCCTGCAATATCCACACTAGCGTTCAGTGACAGGACTGAGCACGCATCCATGGAAAGTGCCACAGGGGAGAGAAGAGGAAAAGACGGAAGGGGTGGACGCAGGTTGCCAATGACGAATATCTGAGATTCCAGTACCTGGCCTGACCTCTGCGAGTGACCTCCCAGTGTGACTTACCTGGGAGGCTTCCTTTATGAGCAACCGGGGGACAGTAAATCTATGAATAAAAGCTGAAAACTGGCTCAGTGTCATGTACAGGAATTCTAGCCCCTGACTACTTTATAGCTTCAGAGCCAGCATGATATAGATCCTGAATATATCCTCAGTGCATGTATAGACTCATTCCCTCTATTTACATTTGTATGAAGAGTGACTATATGTGTGTGCGCAACAAAATGTAAATAAATATACATACACACACATACAGACACATAGAAACACTAAAATAACAATAAAAGATGATCATAAATGTAAAAATCATTTTAATTAAATATGACATAGTCATTTCGTTTTTTTTAACAACGTAAAATATTTTTTAAAACAACTATACTATATACTCTAACTTGTGGCTTTATCCCAGTACCACACTTGTACATCATGCAAACATAAGGAAACTTGCATATACAAGAGAATACACACCAAATATCATTTATCACACTTCTCTCTGATAACAAATGTCAGCACTTTAATGACAGTGAAGTATGCATGGATACGAGTGCTAACATCACAGAAAAATCAAGTAAAAACATCTTCAGACACAACTGTCAGCTGTGTGTGTATAGTGTGATTAAGTACAGCAGCCACGTCCACAATAATTCATGCACAGAAGCATCAAGTGGATAGATTGGACCCTCACCTTGCAAGCAGCGCTGAAACTCCCAGCAGCTCAGTGTGTGTGTGTGTGTTCCTGTCCCGCTCCTCTCACTCTTACAAACTGACGCCTCTCATCCACAACTCACCGCATGGCTCTCATTACACTCAAATGCAAGGAGAGGGCGAAAGAGAGAAGAGAACAGAGTGAGGAGAGAGAGAACTTAGCCCAGCCCAGAATGATAAGTGAAGCTGGCAGGACTGTCCCAAGCTTGAGAAACCTTTTTTTAGGGTTGTTCGTTTCTACCTTCATTTCAGACTCTGCTACAAATTCCATTAATTCATTTTTTCTCCAAAGCCTCGGAACATATAGTGCTTCCACCTCTTAATCTATCAGCTTTCCAGAGCAACTTTCCTCTGCAGAGTTCTTCTGTGTCTAGCCTTCACTCTCCACTCCCGTACACACTTTCTCTCTCTCTCAGCAGCTGGAAAAGGGAAACACACCTGCCGGACTCTTATTAAAGGAGGTGATGACTCTCTATGAGGAGAACTTGCTGAAATCCTCTTCCTTTTTTCCTTTTCTTTTCACGAAAACTGATGACAGATTCTCATTAGCTTGTCCTAGGGAAAGATCGGTCTCTCTGTATCACTGTTGTTCATCTTCCTTTGCTTTCTTTAGTTTCTTTTTGGTCTTTTTAATCACATTTAAATTGGGACTGGGACAAAAATCAAACCAGACTGTAGAACCATGTACAAATTTGTGAATTATGAACCCATTTTAAGTTTACAAGATGACACAAATTTTCATCTATGTTAACAAGATTTAAATTGCAAGACGTAAGTTAACAACAAAAAGAGGACCTAGAACTGAACCATGGTGTTCAACCCAAGCACCTTTTTGCAATTCTGAAGACTTTTCTACCCAATAGCTAAGAAGTAAACCAGAGAGAGCTATACCAGTGCTGACAATAGCAAAATCTAGCAGCATTATACTACAAGGGGTGCTAGAATACACATAGAGGAGATCAATGACTACTTGAGAGGACAGCCATCTCAGTCCTGCTTATTTGACTGGAAAGAGTAACTACGGAAATTAAGGAGGAAGTCAATATATGAAGCAACAATTTGGTATGACCAGGTGGAAAAGATCACGTAATGGTCTATTATTACTGAAATCCATTAGACATTAGCCAACTTTTTTGAGAAATTAATTTTACTGGAAATGGAAACATAATATATCAGGTCAAATGTAATAACTGATAACTACTAGACAGAAACTATGTAGAGCATTTGGGAAGGGATCTAAAGTCTAAGACCGTTGATATATAAGTGAAAAAGTTTCTGGATGAGTCAATTGATAAACTATAGGAGTAGAGGTCTTCTGCAAATGTTGAACAAACAGAAGTTGTGACTCACAGGAGAGAATGGGAATAATTGTAATAAGAGGTTGCTCACTGAAAGCATTATAACTGACATTTACAGCTGGAGATGAACAGATGCGCAAACCTGCAATAGGATATTAGCAAATGGAGACATACTGAGCAACTGTGGCTTGGTAGATGGGAAGCAGATAAGGTGAGTAGGATTCCTTGGCAATATGTAAAATCCAAGTCTGGCTAATGATTAGTTCCAGAAAATGTAATTAGTCCAGCCAGCCAAGCGGCAGGTACACAGACAAAATTGAAAACAAAACGGTATGCAAACCAACAGCACCAGTAGGAAACAGCAGCTGCCACTTCAGGACGCTGCAGGAGAGAACTTTCATCACTTTTATTACTTAAATGTACATTTCTTTAAATACAGGCACTTTTGTTCTTATAGACTTAAAAAAAAATCAAGGTAGATGTAGGTTTCAAAGCAGCAAAGGTTTCGCCGTTGTGAACTCGAGCAAACACTTAGTTCAGGTTCTTATGGGAACAATAAGTGTATTGTAAGCTACTGTAGATAAAAATGTCAGTAAACTACAACTGGAAGGCTAATGCAACGGAGAGCAAGTCCAGAGGAGCAATGCCAGCCGGTCATCATCCAGAGGTACACTCAGCTTCCTGGAACATGCATGTGTGATCGAGGTCAAGCAAGTGAGAGATGCAATGGTGGGCTCATGGCAGCAGTGACTGGTGTGCAATAAAATCCATATGTGCCTAAGCACTCACTGCCAGAAGAGCTCTGTTTTCTCTTGGTCACATGCTCCCGTTGGGCTTTTGGAAGTAGACCGATGATAAGAGGGATGGGATTACAATAATTGAAGAGTCAGCAGTTCCTGCATCACAAAAGCGTGTTTAAAAATGCTAATTTTCACCAAAATATTGTTTAGCAATGCACAAAGCAGTTAAATAAGTGTTCACTTTATGAGTAACCCGAGGGTCTGTTTAATCAAAAAAGTTTTTAGCACATTTCCACATAGGTAAATACACTTTTGGGAAATGCTAAACGAGATAAAAAGTTTCTTACATGTAACTCAAGTTGAACTTGTTTTTTTTTTAACAGGGGGTCTGTTTTTGATCTCAATTTTGATCTCACTCTCTCTCTTTTTCCCCAAGCTAAATGCTCAATTTTTATCCAGAAACTGTTTTTCTTATTTCATTCTTTCCAATGTTTTGAACTTTGTGGAGTGCTAAAACATAAATGGATGAGATACTGTCAAATGGCAGGCATGTGGCGTAGTTCTGCAAAACAAATTAACAAATGTTTTACAAATCTGAAGCCAGGTTGGTAAAACTCAATCATATGCAATTCTGTTTGGCAACTCATAACAGATTTCTCGTTCAAATGCATATAATCCAGTTTTAACATTCATTATGAAACCAGCTGTTATCGGTCAGTTCTCTCACTGTAAGATCTTTCATTTCCACTCGCTATCTTGACAATTTTTGCTGGAATCAAAGTAGCAGTGATTGTTTAAGAAACAAAGCCATGACATAAACTAAAGCAGGGATTGCAACAGTTTTGGTCTTCATGATTACACAGTCATAAAACGTGAATAACAGGAATCTTTTCAAAAACATTATACAATTAAAATTAAAAAAGCTCTCACTCATAATTTAAATTTATTTTACACAAGAGAATATGACATTTTGGTTGAACTGTCCACAACAACAACAACAACAACAACAACAACAAAAAGCATCACTTCAAATTACTGAATGGCGTAAAAATGAAGTAGAGCCACAGAAAAAGGGTCCAATTTCTGTATTTAAACGCAGTATCATTGCATTAATATTCCGTTAAAATGTATGCACAGTACTTTTGAGCAAAAAAATATGACTGGATATGACTGGATAAAGAACCATTTACCAGGTATATATGTAAATACTGCTGAGAGATTCTCTGCTTAGATGCTCAGGAACATGTGACAGATGAAATCTGGTTTTCAGCTGTGATTTTGCAGCGCTCTACCGTTCCCTGAGGACACTTGCCATAAATGCAGCATTATTTATTGTGTGAATCCCTCCTCTAATTGTGTTCACCATCAGTCAAAGCTGTCACTTATAGGAATGGATGTGACACGACAGGATGTGGAAATATGGTTTTCTTTGGTCCGCAAATACAGACTTAATTCTCGAACACCTCAAACTGCCTCAGGATATGCATACAAGCATCTAGTTGTTCAGGCCACGAAAATAAAAGTTAAATTCTCCCAAGTGGAATTATGTCAGCATACAAGTGTCCGACTTGTGCAAGCTACCACAGATGAGTGACACAAAGAAATGCAGTTAGACAAACAGACAGAGTACATAACATTATCAAAATGATGTTAAAAGAAACTAAAAAAAGACATGGCTGAAGACCTGTTGGACACCGTGGTCTTCGGGCCCTCAGACGACACTGTATCATTCGTCATGATTATCATTTTTGCTTGATTCTGTCATTGTCATGGGCCCAGGAATACTTCCAGAAACCATCTGCCGTTGCTAACTAAAGCTCTATCATACAAAAAGGTGAACATTGTCCAGAAGCCATGCCATGACTTGGGGGACAAGGCTAATTTAAAATGGACTCTTTCAAAGTGGAGAAGTGTTCTGACGAGTCTAAATTTGATATTCTTGATTGAAATCGTGGATGCTGTCCTCCAGGCATGGTATCAGTGTTCAGTTCAAAAGCCGGCATCTCTGATTCTTTATGGGGTTTCATAAGTGCATACGGTATGGTCAGCTTGCATGTTTTGAAGGGCACTATGAATGCTGAAAGGTTTTGTAGTAGAAGAGTCCTGAACTGTCCTGCCTGCAGTCCAAATCTTTCCCCTATAGAGAACATTTGGCGCATCATTAAACAGAAAATACGTCAAAGACGACCACAAACTCTTCAGCAGCTGGAAACCCTACATCAAGCAAGAATGGGACCAAATTTCAAAGCTCCAAAAACTCAATGTCGATACCCTGACATCTTCAAACTGTTAAAACCCCCCCCAAAAAACAGGAGATGCTACAGCATGGTAAACATGCCAACTATTTTGAGACCGGTACCGGGCATCAAATTTTAAATGAGCTTATTTTGCGCAGGTTTAAACACTTGTTATGCAATGTGTGTTCTATTGTGAACAAAATATTGGCTCTCGTGATTCAAAAGTCTTTTCATTTTATTCACCTTTAAAAAAAAAAAAAAAAAAAAAAACGTTCCAACATTTGACTGACTGCCTGATAGATTGACTTAGACGGACATAGGTAGATAAAGGTAGACAGACAGACAGATAGTGGCTCAATTTACTCCACCCTTCCCTACTCTAGAAGCAGCTGCTCTTTTCAGTAGCGGCGCCATGATTTATAACCAATTCATAATGCGATTGCTGTGGTTGGTAATCAAAGCCGAGATGGTGGTTATTGTTTATTAGGGTCTTTGACTTATGGACTGTGGCTTCGTACGGTGGGTTTCTGCACAGTTCAACTCTCACAATCAGTCTTGTGCCCCCGGTACTCGACATCACCACAGATCCTAATTAAAAGCAGACAGAGGGCTGCATTGTCTGCTGTACAAAACAGTGACTCGAGTGCAAGACGTGAAGAGCGCGGTGGGACCTTTATACTGTTTATTGCCCTTTATAGAGCTAAATATCTGGACTTATTCTCACACACACACACTGGTTCTCTCTCTCGCTTTCCTGAAGAAACATGTGCCGCACATGTGAACACTCACATACAGTATACAGTCTGCTGTGCATTAGACAGGCAGATGGGATGGTTAGTCAGCCAGGTGGGTATTAAAGGTGTTTGTCAGGATGTCAGTGTGCATCAAAGCTCTGTACATTCCAGCAGTGCACATTAAACGTAGACAGCGTTTATCTTCACTTAAGACTGAAATAGAAAAACTTCTAAGAATCCATCAACGCAAAGAAAATTTTGACGCAAACATTTAGGGTTTTGGTTTTGAAGTGAATGCAGAATCCTTTTAACAAAAAAAAAAAAAAAAAAAAAAAGGAGAGTGGTAATGTCATGGAACATTTCAAAGTCAAAACTTGGTGAAAATCATTTATCATAAAATTAAAGTTTAAAAAGTGGCAAACTTTGAGAGAAACTACTAAAATATAAAAGATTTAAAAAAATTCAAATATTTTGTTTAATCTTTTGTTTTGTGTGTTCAATGCATTGCTTTATTTTTTTTTAAATTTAAAATTTACTATCTCTGTAATATTTAGAATGAAAAATTTATACAAAGAATATTTGTATTAAGACCATATGTCTTTTATATACTTTTTTTTTTTTTTTAAACTGATAAGTTTAAATTAGTGCTCTTAAAATGAAGGCAATAATGCAGTTGTTTATTTTATAAACACGTTAAAAATATTTAACGCAGGGGAGGTGCTAGGGTTGGCCTCCCCACTGACAACTGCTGTTTCTCAATTAATTCCATTTATTTAGATGCAGAACATCTTAATTTCAGAAGTGCATGAGTAAAACAGCGCAAAAACTTAGCCTTTATTTTTCATATCAATGCACGAAAGAAATGACAAGCATGTCATTTTGTCATCAGGGTTTTTATAACATTGCTAACATTATAAGTGTACTTCAATAAAATACAATTTTATAACATATTCCAATATAAACACTTAAATACTATACATATTGCAATATCGTTGCCAAATAAGTAGGTCAATGACTTCAAGTTACACTTGATCAAAACCTCATCTAGGCAAGTAAAAAAACTCATAACTGACTTTCCAGATTTGTCATAGCGTTATGTACAATATTCAGCCTCATATGTGCAGAAAGTCTCCCGTACTGTACATTTGATTGACAGGTTGAAGATTAGATCAGTGATTGGTTGAGAGGAACTCCATAGAGGGTTCTCCAAAGGGTCAACGTTTCAAATCACACCTGCTCCCCTTAAATTGTTGCCCTCGGCGAAAACAAGCCAGTCCAGACAAGCAATAAATGAAACCGAATTGTTATTTACAGCTCTCTGAACATTCACAAGGACGACTTTTAGGTCCTTGACATTTTTATTTTGCTCTACTCCTTTAAATAATTAAAATAGAGAAAACAGAATAAAAAGCAAGATCTTTTGTGTAGTCCATATAATGGCAAAAAAGTTTTGCCGGAGAGTAAAGCGCTTTTTTTGAAGAAACGCAGCAATGCTGAACAAAGGGCTGGTGTGTTTCAAGTCTAACAAGAGCTGACGTGATTAATATGTTGACTAATAGATTTGTCCCTGATGCATGTCATGTTCTGAACTTTCTTTCAGAGGTTCTGCGAGTCGGGAACTTGAAGATAGAGCACCAGGTGGGGTTGAGGCTGGAATACCATGCATGTCATTTGTAGCATGCGTCAGTTCAACACAGATGCCGGTTATGAGGCTATACAGCATGCTTATGTAATGCAGAACAACATGCTTGAAAGGCATTACAAATCCAGAGGTATTTGCATTTCATGTTTAAACCAGTTCTAGATAGGCCTTGACCGTTATCACCGTTATATTGGAAGAATTTTAAGCAAACCGTCCAGAAAACAATTTGAAACATCATTTTTTTGCAGCTGTAGGGATTGGGTTTCAGGCAGATTATGGGTATCATCTGTCTGACCTTTTGGCAACGGCAAAAAGGAAACAGGCTGTCGCCGGCTACTTTGGTTTGTTTGTCGACTAAAATGAAACTTGCGATAATGAACTTCAGATGCCATTGGAAAGCTAGGTGTGCTGGCACTGCCAGGATGCTGAGGTGGCGCTTTGAGTCATATCCACTTACTGAATTATGCTTTCCACAGCCCTTTTGGGAAACCAGAGAAGAAAAAAAAAACATCATCTGCATCTCAGTATGCCTCGGCATCAGACACAACGAGAACAATGGAACTGAGACATGTGACCAATCTGCTTCCATTTAGAAGAGAGCATTTGGCCTGGAGATAAAGCACTCCCATATGACTTGTTCTCTTCTGCCTTAAAGTTATTAATTGGAAGCAAGTCAGTTGATTGTGATGTTCCAAGCACCGCTGGTTGCTGATGTTAGAGTGAGTGAGGGGAGGAGTGAATGGCCGCGCTAAGGCCTACTGACAGCTAATTTCTAGAATTTTCCACATCAAAAACATGTGCTTTTAGGCATTAAAACAAAACAATGATTTCACACTGAATCTGAAATATTTGCCAATGATAATCCCTCTTTTTTTTTTGGAGGATACTTTTTTCTCATTTGGATGCAAAAAAAAAATTTAAAATAACATGTACGCTATCCAATATTTTTAAAAAAAAACACTCACACTAAATATTTTATTCCTTCACTGTGTCATTTAGATTAGTCAGTCTTGTATTTACTTACAATTCTTGATTTTATCAAGAGCAATTCACTAAATAGAAATACTGAAAATGAAATGAAAATAAATAGTAATAATAATAATACAATACATTTATAAATAAAATAAATCAGTAATAAAAGTAAAAAAAAAAGAAAAATCACTAATAAAAAAATAAACATTTAGTGGCTCTGAAAAATGACGGTACTGCCCACCCATTGATCACAGGCTTCTGCATGAGCAGGCCTTGAAGAAAGTCTCTATGAATGGGAGTGAAGAATATGAAAAATATTTGTGAACCTGATGTGCACTACAGGATTTTTGACTGGCGTAGATGAAAGACTGTGAAATAATCTCCTCATAGATGCTTTGTTAGCAACTGTTTCTATAGGCTTCGATATGTAAGGATTTATGTATACATCTTTGTATATGTATTTATGTGCAAGAGAATCCAAAAATCTTTGTGTTCTATTGAAGTAACAAAGTCACCTACATCTTGAATACCCTGGAGTTAAATAGATTCAATTTTCATTTTTGGGTGAACTATTCCTTGAACTGTTATTAATGTTAAATATACTGCCTCCATTACATATTTTTGTTGCATTATAAGTGTTTGATCACCACATTGGAGTTTTCATTGCTAAAAAGGTGTATATTCTGTGTTCTATTTTACAGTACCAGTCAAAAGTTTAGAGACTTGTGGAGAATTGTTAGAGAATTGTGGATTTCACTTCATTTTGGTGGTCCCTTATGAACATTCTGTTGATAATAAGCAACTCTGCACCTACATGTCAACTAATTTGCAGTATTAGTGGACTCATAGGATTAAAATAAGTTGACATGTACTTGATAAGTTGAGATAATAACAATAATTACAGATAATAATCAGACAATCTACTTAAACTCTACTGAAAGTTAGTTGATATGTAGGTGCAAAGTTACTTATTGTCAACAGAATGTTTTGGGAACATCAAAATAGTTTTAGAGAATTGTGAACTGAGTTCAAACAAGTTCTGCACTACCAAGTCCTGCTAAGAAACGGCAGACTGCCTGTGCTTTTTGTGGACAATAAATTCTTCAATTGATGTGCCCTTGCTTTTGACGCTTGTTTTTTCCCTGACAGAATAATCTGGCCAACATGGACCCTGTGAAGAATACTCCCATTCGTTCAGCAGTGGAACTGCAGGGTGCGATACTGGGCCAACACGAAGAGGAGCTTGTTGCTGCTAGGTACACCTGACAAGGCTACTAAGCTAACTGTTCAGCTACAGTTTATGCAGCCTCCTTATTATTCTGGACAGCCTACGGAATGCTGAGCCTTTCTAAAACAATGCAAGGTGTTTTTTTCCTCTACAACCCACGACCTATGCTGAGGACCACTCCAAGGTAGCAATTGTTCTTTCTCTCCTGAGTGTGCAGGCACTCGATTGGGGAGAAGCTGTGACCGATTTGCAGCTTTTGAGGAGGAGATGATAAAGGTTTTTGACCATTCTGTCTATGGGTACGAGGCTTCCTTGTGACACTTCACCAGGAAGGCAGTTGCCTGTCGATTATGCTATAGAGTTCCGTACTTTTGCAGCCACTTGTGAGGGAAATGAGCAGGCTCTCTCTGCTCGTTTTTTGGAGGGTCTCTCTGGAGAAGTCAAGGAGGAGATTCTATCTTGTGGGCCTCCTTCCTCCTTTTCAGCTGGTTGAAGTTGCCAAGAGCTTTGATTTGCGAAGCCATGCCCATACATCAGTATAGCATTGTTAATAAACTCTGCATGTATTTTGGCATGTGAGAGATGTCCAGTAAAAGAGAGAGCTTGTCAGTAGACAGAGCGTGATTTCCCTTTCTCCATCTCACAAAGCTCGCCCCACCCCATAGATTCTTTGTGAGGGTTCCACCTATTGCTGCATCTCTCTGGAGAAGTCACAGTGAGGAGAATGGCATCCTTTGTTTGGACACCTCTGATCCTACTTCCTCCTTTTCAGCTGATGTGTTGTAGGATGATTGACAGGATGCTTTGCATTTGACCAGCTGGCTATTTAGTTAATAATGCTGATGTTAGAAGGGCAGACCAGCTGTTCTGTAATGCTAGAGGCTGTGGGCTTTATTTTTGGGACGATTCAACTTTATCATTTCTTACAGACCCGGCACTAAAAATACTACCCCTGATACTCTTTCCTGTCAATTTGGGTCCACTGAGGACAGCTCTACCGGGTCGTGTGGTGGGGGCTTTATTTTAGGGAATTGAACGACAGATAAAGAGGGCTCTTATGTTGGGATTCCCCAAGAGTGCCCCACAGGTAGACTATTTGTCCCAAAGCCTGTTTGCCCCACAGTTCTTCGCTGGTGTCATGCCTCCAGGCGTAGGGATATATACCTAGATGCCTCATTAGCAACCATTCTGACATCATTCACCATAGCAATCAATGAATATTTGAAAGATGCCACAATCCTGCACACAACGGCTTCAGTGTGAATTTACAGTATGATAAATGATGTCAAGTTCACTGTTTCAACATGGGGCCACATCTGTGTACCTGAAGCTGTCCAATGGGGTGGGTGTCTGTATGCGTCTATGCCTCCAGGCTCATTGTGCACCCTGGTATTAGAGGAACTTTGGTTTTGGCTGTCCGGCTTTGTATTCTCCTGTCATGTTTGTGCCCAGTTCAACTCTAGTAATTCTCCTCTGGCTGGACTGCTTTCTTATCTCCCCATTTTGTCTCATCCATGGTCGCACATCGCTTTGGATTTCATTATGGGGTTGTCTCCCTCTACACACAAAATTACCTTCCCAAGCTCCCATTGGCCAGGGAGACGGCCAATCAATCAATCTTTTTTTTTTTTTTTTTTTTTAAGGTTCACAGATTGCTCTCTGACATTGTTTCCAATTTGTCTCTCAGTTTTGGAGGGAATTCTTCTGAGGTCTCTGTTCCCTCTCTCCAGACCCTTATCAAGAGCTGCTAGCTTACCTGGAGGAGAGTGAGGGAGACATTGTGTAAGACTAGAGAATGTTCCTGTCAGGCCACTAATCTTGTCCAGGGTTCTATAGAACACTCTATAGAATAAAGTGACTGTTGGCTGCCTGTCCTCGGGGTAAGGGTTTTAGTACCTGGTCAATTAGGAGAGCTACAGCTGGAGGAAAGAAGCTGGATCCCAGCCCGGGACATCTTGGATTGCTCGCTCATCTAGAACTTCCTTTGCTCTCGCAGACTACTTCCTCAGGAGCACCAGGGGGTGCTCCTTGGGGCAGGGGTACTGTCAAGAGTAAGGTTTGACTCTAGTTTTCTTTTTCCTTTCTATTTCTTGTTCTGCTATCTTGACCCAGCTGTTTGCTGTCACAATCAGTGCTTGCGCTTATTGGGACGACACCTGTTTCTGTTTTCTATTCCTCTCTGTTTGTTACTTGGTGTTGTATGTCTAGTCAAGTGTACATATGACTAGTCAAGAAGCCGTCATTGTCTTGTTCTGTTTCACCCAGTCAAAGCACTGCCAAAGGTCTGACCCGATTTTTACCCAGTTTCGCAGTTACCTGCTGCCTGTGATTTGTTGATTCTGTCCTCTGGATTGTACAGCCTACAGGAGTTGTCATCGCTTGCATCTCCAGCAGGGACTATATTGTTTCCAGTTTATGTCAAGCACATTCCTGTCAGCACCTCCTGAGTTCAAAAACCAGTTTTGAGCTATCAAGTCCTGCTATAAAGCGGCAGACTGTCTGTGTTTTTTGTGGAAAATAAATTCTTCATTTGACTCCCTGACACCCAGTACCTGCGTGATTCGCATTAGACATTAATAGAGAGCAACACACATGTAGTTCTGTTTATTTGTTGCTTGGTGATTTTACTTTGAAACTTTCAGAAAACTTAAACTTGATTTAGACTTACTTTGCTGACTCTGTCAACTTTTAACAAGTGTAGCGCAGACAACAACTCAAATTATTTTAATGGAATTTTAATAGAGAATGTAAACAAAAATATTTTTGAAAAATTGCTCATTGTGACTCATTTTGCTAATACAGATCACAAATATTTCATGATCATAATTTTAGATATGGTATTCAGTTGAGCAAATCAATACGGTACCCCATAAAATGTGGTGCTGTTATTTTTATATAAAACAATTACAAACATTTAATTATATATATTAAAAAAATTATAACAGATTCATCTTAACAATAATAAATGAAAGAATTTTTTTTTTTTTTTTTCTGCTGACTTACAGTTAATACGTTTTGTACCAATTGTACCAGATTTGGTACGAAGAGACAAGTACTTGGAAACCAGATTACCAAAAATTTGAGATGAGAAATAATAAATATTAATTGGTGGAATATAGTGAATTTAGCCAAACAAGTATCTTAAAACTGTTTAAAGATAATGCCCAATATACAAAAAAAAAAAAAAAACTTGAGCATTTAAAGGTGCATGTGCTTACAAAAAGCATCAGTGGACACATGAACACTGATACGGTTTTCTTTATAGTGATCATACTTGGTGTGAACGAGGTTATAAAAAAAGAAGAATTTGAATGTAATATAATAACCCTGACAAAATACAAGAAGAATGACATATGTTGACTGCTGAACTGTATAGTTTGAAATGCCAGATAAGTGATACAGATCATTAAAAAATGACAGAGCATAATAAATAATTCATAACGCTTGTTCATTGCAATTCTTTTGAAAAGACACCATGACGCCTTGACTTCACTTATTCGCACTCTCCTGCATAAATCATTCGATTCAGGCTTCTTTCAATGATCAGATGATCTATTCATCACACCGCTCAGCTCCTGCAAACACATACGCTGCAGTGGCTGATTTATGACCGTTAAACCTCCTTCAGTGCATTAAATATATTTCATGAATTAACCAACTTACTTTGGAATAGATTTTCCGGCTCTAAAAGGCATCGACAACCACAGGAAAGCAAATGCACACTTGAATATAATAACTTGAATGCAGTGGCCATTACATTGGTAAAGTGCAAGCAATTCTATAGGAATAGGGAAGGAGTGGGAGCGATTTGGACAGTGGAGACAGTGCTCCTAAATGTGGATCCTGCCACATAGATACCCTGGCCACATAGAGACAGAGAATGGACCCACAGACCACAGAAACATGCAATTATCCCAAACAAGGAGGACTGGCCAAGCTCTTCCCACTGCGATGAACAACAACAGCACCCATACATGAGCATGAGCACAAACACACACACACACACACACACACACACAACATACAAGTGCAGCCACTTGACTTGAGCTCTAAATCATCAGCTCTATAAATGCCTTTCATAATTATAAACAAACAGACGAATGCATGCGCTATAAAACAGGGCTTCACAACCTAGATTTTGCATCGTGACGCAACAGTACCACGATTATGCTACAAAAGTAAACAAAATGGAAAAACAATGTGATGTAGTAATTTTTAATCAAATTACATTTTAGTATTACAATTAATCAGAGCTGACTTTTTCACACTTCACTTGCTTCAATTAAAATCCCCAAAATATACACAAGTATAGTCTTTTTTTTTTTTTTTGCAAGAATGGTTAAAAATAAACAGCTCTAATATAATATGAAATTATCCTAAAATAATATTAGAAATATTTTTTTATTTAAAAGGTACTCAATTTACTCAAAAACCTTCACATCATATTTATTAATAATAGCTATCATTAGAGTACTGAACATCATAAGAACAAATACTATGAATATTATTAAAAATAATGTTTTTTTTATTATTAATATATAATTAACTGCATATTTTGCATTTTTTGGCAGACTAGTATAGAACAAATACTTATATAGACACATTCTATACATATATGTTATATTTATTAAAGCATTATTAACACACTTGCCCTGCCCAAGACCTCTCTGATATTTCAAACAGCTGATTGATAAACGTTACGCAGGGCAGCAACTCACTGTGTGATGGAGTCTAGAGAACGAGGTGAGATTGTCCCTAAAATGCAAGATATTGGGCAAATTTGCATCATATAGTTAAGCAATAAGCAACAGGCTATTGCACAAATGAAAATGTCACCGTTTTTTTCCTTGCGGTGTCAACACAGACACAATATCTGTCCAACCACGTAGCAAACGTCCCGCAGCAGACGTCCAGAAACCCTTGCCTGCAGACAGTTTTGTGGTGGTCAGGCTGCGAGCATATGTAGTCATTCCTCACATATCCCAAGCCTCTCACCTCTGAGGTGCCCGTCAGCGCTGCTGCGGCGTGACATACTGTGTGCTTAGATGCTGAGGATTACCGCGGTATGTTTCATCAGCCCTGGATGACGTCCAGTAATATCTGCCGCAGCTGCTTTTTTCACATGGGTTCGCCCAGAGAGAAGGAGAGTTACGTGATCAAAGAGGAGAGAGAGGCTTTGGGGTTTTTATCGAGGCCCACATGTTTCAAATAAAAGCGTCTGCCCGCAAGCTGGACACTAGAGCAATAGCTGAACACGCCAAATAATATCATCACGCTCAGATTTCTTTATATTTCTATCCATCAATGTATGATTTTGTCTTTATTTCAGCACGTTGTATGATTGCTGTATTACAGAGTCATGGGTGGGTGTACTGATGCTCTTTTTTTACATTTATTGTTACAGCATGGAAGCACAATGATTTTCACTGAGAAGTGAAATAAAATCAGCATTATTATACATTTTAGTATACAATTTGACAGCACTAATTATCTTGTATTATAAACCTAGTATATAAGAAAAGATAAACAGTGCATCCAAGATAAAAGATTTTGTTTACATAATATATGTGTGAATGTATTCAGTTGATACCTTGATGTACTACAATAACTAACACTGAAATCAAAATTAATAAAAAAATTCAAACAAATGATAAAAAATAAAAACACTTTGCAATTAAAATGAAAAACATAACAGAATTTCCATGATACCAAATTATCAAAACAAATTTTATTGCCACTCAATGCTATATTAACTCTCATATTACATTAATATAGTGAATAGTGAACTCTCTCAATCATTTAAGTATTTATTTAAAACATCTGTAACATAAAATAACATAATACAATACACTACAATAAGTTTTAAAACGGGTATATGGTGTGTTTTTTGAACCAATGAAATATGACGGTGGGCGGAGCTACCAGCTATTTATTCCAAAAAGCCCCAAAAAAATTCATTTAGAAATACTTCCTGCAACTGGCTTTTTAACAAAAGCAGTCATCTTCACCTTCCATTCCAGGTGGGTTTTTATTAAATGTATGTGTCATTGACACATTTTCTGTAAAAATCAGACTAAAAGAGCTTTAGAAGTGCCGTAAGCCTCTTTTACTCCGTTATCACAGCTCTTCTCACATGGACATCGAGTCCTGAGCTCTGGGGCACAGCCAGTTCTGTCCTAGATCACATCGCTCCACCATTTCTCACCTTTTTAATGAGAGACCTTAAAAGATTTGACTTTCCTTCGAGCAGTCAATGTGTGTTCAATTACTTCAATTGTCTCTGCCGCCATCTTTGAGGAACGCAATCAGAGCTCCATGTGCTGAGTGGAAGCAGAGATGTTCGGTTTAGGACGACATGATTCATGCTGTAAGACTATAAAACTGAAACGATCCACGAAGACTGAGTACACTTTACTGGTTCTCTAGTTAAGTGTTATATAAAGTGTGATCTCAAAGTTGAACTATTGGGCAAAGTATTGAAAAACTTTCATTTAACACCGGCAGTAAACTCCAGCAGATTGAAAAAAGGCAATAGAAAGACCTCAGATTAAATTATTTTCCATATATGCACGGAATGAATTTAACAGTTCATAACTAAAAATAGTTTAAGTTTTTTAATTGCCTCCCGATGCTAAAACAACAACCTTTATATTACATTAATTGTATTATATTTATCAAACATACTTGAATTTATAATAATTTATAATAATATAATATTATAAATATAAATGTAAACATGGGCATGTGGAGTTTTTACAAAAATACCTATTTTTTTGTTTGTTTGTTTTTTCTAATACTGAATATGAACCAAAGTAAAAACATAAGCCTTATAGCAAAAACCACTGATAATTCTAAAAAAATTTAGTCTAAGATTTTTTATGCTTTTTAAAGACAAAGATTGCATTTATTTGACTAAAAATACAGTAAAATATGGTGAAAGATTGCAATCTAAAATAACATTTTCTAGTTGAATATATTTAAATACAATACAAATGTAATTTATTTCTACTCTAGTCTTCAGTGTCACATGACTGATCAGAAATCATTCTAATATGCTGATTTGCTGCTCAAGTAACATTTCTTATTATTATTGCCGTTTAACTTTTTGTGGAAACACTGATACATTTTTGGTTTTTGTGGATTCTTGAATAGAAAGTTCAAAAGAACAGCATTTACTTTAATTAGAAATTGTTTCTAAAGTTCTAAATGCCACTCTTTCTGTATAAAACAAACAAACAAAAACGTAATGTGCTAAAGTATCAATATGATATTGATTAACGTATTTACGGATTGGTTTATTACGGTAATGACATGTTAAAATTCAAACCTTAAAATCAGATTATAAACCTTAGAAACAAACAAAAAAAAAACCCTGACTGGTTGTGTTACATGTCAGTCATACGATTACTTCCTGTCTTAAGGGTGGTTTTGCCAGGACATGCTGTAATGTGGACCAGACTCGATGCCTCTAGTCAAAGCCTGGCTACATGAGACTACGCTTAAATACATCCTTTAGCACAGACTATGTAGCTCTTCCACCCTTAGCTTACTGTGTAAATACACATTAGGAAAACTGATTCAAAACATAATTCTCTTGCTGACAGGACCCATCATACCTAAATAATACATGCTGGATGACCAGTGAGAGACATAATCAGGTCACTGTCAGTTATTCCACTGATCTAATATCAGTCCCTTTAGTTCTGCATGAATACCTGTATTAAACAGCGTGTCTAAGGCATACGAGTTTTCCGTTGACGTTAACGTCTTCCTGGGGAACAACACAGAGTCCTGTTTCAAGAGCTGAGAGCACTTTAGGTGGTTCTCCGCCTCCACGGCAAGCTAATGACACGATCTATCTGTCAGTAAATCCAATAACAGTAGGCTGTCACTCAATACCGAGGTCCCGCCCCCTTCATGCCCCTCCACTCACCCTGGAGCCTTCCAGACCTGTCAATAACCCTTAAGACGAAGAGGAGGGGAGGGATTTTAGGAGGTGAAAGACAAATATCTCACTCAGCATGACACCGAGTGGTGGGTTTTCCCTCATGTGCTGCATGACTAGATTAAACCTCAAGACAGCGTTTATAATGGAAGAGTCAATAACTACAACAGCTCAGAATATAGGCCTTCAGGTTGACAGAAACATAAGTAAACGCCTCTGAGGCTGTTTATACAAGACTGGAATGATAAAGGTTAAAGTTGTGTAACTCGAACACGGTTGTGTGCCTATCATCCACTTAGGCTTAAAGGATATAGTGAGAATTGTTGTGGTCGTGGGTGCTGGGCTGCTTTGAAAGCAATGTGAACTCATCTGTCAGCCGAAAAGTATACAATTTTTTAGAAGCTGTAAATAAAATGGTTTGTAATGGTTTTTTTACAAGAAAATACTATTTCGGTCTTTCTACTTGCAGGTTCGTGCAATGCTTGCAGTTTGTTCATTTTGAAATGTTCTGGTAACATTAGTTAACATGAACTAAGAATGAGCAATACTTTTACAGCATTAAGTTCTGTTTGTTAACATTAGTTTATAGACTGCGAGCTGACATGAATTAACAATAAACAGCTGTATTTGCATTAACATTAACAGTCTTTGTTGATCGTTCGTTAATTAACAAATGAACCTAAAGTGTTACCAAATATTTGTACTGTAAAATTTTCTGCATTTTTCACTTCCGTAGCAAGCGTTTTCAGAAGTGTTTCGAAAATCCAGCAGAACGACTGTCAAGTTCATCCACTTTGAAGCTAGAAGACACCAAAATCATTTAGTAATGCAATTTTTTCGCAAAAAAAAATGTATTCGAGGATTGTGTGTGTGTGTGTGTGTGTAAAATTTTAGGATAACTAATATGAAAAAAATGCTTACTCTGTGTGTAAAAACCTTAAAAGCAAATAAATAGTAGATCTGTCATTACCACGTCACATGATATCAGCTATCATTTGCGATCATTCATGCACAAACAAGAATTTTTATGATATAATCTAGTGATGGATAAAATAAAGCCCTGCTGTAATGGTGTTCATCTTGCCAACAGAATTGTGCCACCATAGCAATAAGCGGCAAACATTTTCATTAAAATATAGTGTAAAGAAAAATCTGAAGTGAAAAAATGTACAATGCAGAACAAATTTCAAAATCAGATTAGATTCTCATTCACAAGCATTCATCTCAATTTGATTCAACTATATATATATATATATATATATATATATATATATATATATATATATATATATATATATATATAAAACATTCAATATTTGGTGAAGAATTTTTTTTTTGAAAGAATACAGTGCTGCAGGGATGACAGATTTTTGTAAGTCTACGACATTATATACATAGGTTATATTGCTTTGTGAAATTTTGTCATGATACAAAACATAAGAATGATAAACTTTTGTTGTTCAAAAGTTGTGTTAAGTTCTACAATAATCTAAAATCCAATACAAAAATCCTATTAGGATTGAACCAGGGTGATGCTAACTTCACAGCAGCTTTCCAGTCACAGTCATCCAATTACACAATGTTGCTGGGGATCTGATCTGATTGAGTTACGTGTCCCGAAACGAACACCAGCAAAATAGACAAAAGCTATGAGAGTCACACAACAGTTGCACCACTTTTGAGTATTTCAGAAAAACACTAAAAAAAAACCCCACATGCAAATAAGCTTTGCAATCATCCAGCAACTCTGAGTGAATTCCCCTCAAGACTTCTCTCAAATCCCATGCGAGCACAAATCTCTGCCCTTGAAGTTACAATCATTTAACCTCTAACCCTCATTTAAAGAGTTCTCAGACTGTCAACATGAGCACACATGCCTCTTCACCCGCCTAAAACAGCATATATTTTATTTTCTTCCCAAGCCACAAGAGTGCGTGAATGATGTGCCCAGCAGAAGGCCTGTTTTCTTAAGCTTGACGCTGATGTCCTGCTTTGAAGCCTGTTTTCTCATAGACAAGTCAGCGACACCCTAACTAGACGTGACATATTTTTGCTGAAATAGGGTCCCCAACAGGGCACCGCTTATTAATAGACATTTTTCACTTCAGCCAGTGCATTCCTCAAACACAAAGCCTCACTTTGAAGACAAGATGGATCGCGGCAGATAACTTAACATATCTGACATGTGGAAGACAGATTGTGCTTCGTAGGAGCATAAAGAAGTGAACGCTATTTTTTGAGTGTTTGAAAAAAATAGATTGCACACGATTTCACATGTACGTTTGATTCAGATCTGTTAACATTCAAGGACACAATGAACAGATCATTTTCTGCAGCCAGTGATGTGTGCGATGTTAATACATTGTAATAATACTGTAATAATACAGTAATAACAGTGCTGTCACAACACCGCCGTCTGCCTGTCAACAGAGTTTGTTCGTTGAGCATTTCAGCTTAACCTCTGGCCTTGCTCTCTGATGAGCTCACAAGGGTGTGTTCACCTTATCTCTCAACTAGTCTTTTATTAAGAACTCTAGAACCCCAAGGCTTTTAAAGAAAAGGCTTAATTAAACTAAATAAGGTTTACCCTATGAAAAATAGGAATGACAACAATGACTAATTTGAATTGAATTCAAATTATGTATATACACACACACACACACACTCACTAGGATTAGCACTTAAAGGAATCTAATAAAATAAGAAATAAATAAGCAATTATCAATTTATTAAAAAGAAAATACCAAAAAGTCTTTAAAGTTTTAATATATGTAACTTAAAATGCATAAAAATATATTGTATTTGTAATATTTAACTATTACAAACATTATTATTTGTATGTATTAAATGTAAATATATTATTAAATTTAATGTGAAGTTCTAAAACCATTTAAAATTGTTTAAGTTGTGTGTAATATATAACTAACTGTACACACACACCCATTTAGCTCCACCTATTTAAATTTAAATATAAAAGAAAAATAAAATCAAATAAATAAAATCACCATGAATAAAATCATGGCAGTTCCTAGAATAGTTCATTTCTACAGTCACTCCAGTCTGTGTCATAAAATGAAAATCCTTTGAACTTGCCATGGCCGGAACAAAATATGTAAATAAATGTAAAACACATAATCTTTATTTATCAGACCCACGCCAGACAGATGGATCAGCCCACCTGGGAATCCTGCCGGCTCTCCAGATGTCCAATCTGTTGCGATCTGCAGGCCAGATCCAAATGAAAAAGAGCATGAGTGTCTCCCTAAAACAGAGAAAGTAGAACTTAAATTAATATTTTCCTCCATTAATCAGTGGGAGATTTTTTTTTTTTTCAAACAAAACAAAAGAGCAGCGCTATGACAAAGATTGCCAAAAATGGAAAAGATTACAGCTCTCTGATCTGTATTTACAGATCAAATACTCCATGCTAAAATAAATAAGTTTGGCACCAATGAACTTCGGTCATGATAAATGCAAGAATCCTAAATGTTTGACCACCAATGCCCATTCTTATGCTTCTTATGCAATGCATGGTTGAAATGAAAGCTATAACAAAGCACACATTTCAGTCAATTATCACACACAGACCTAAGATTATAGATCTAAAGCCATATGGACCATTTTTAATTATATTTTTTTATCATTTTTTGTCTTTTTGAAAAGTGCATGAAGATTCTCAAATTTTCTTATTGTTTCACGACTAAAAATAGCTGGCCTAAAAATGACATGATGCTGAAAAAATAATAATAAAGTGAGCTATATTTTTTGCAGAGCTGCCGTTCCATAACTGACTGTTTTACACAATTAACACTGTTTATTAATGAAAAGCTGCTTTGAAACAATGTGTATCGTGTAAAGCAATATATAAATAAACGTGACTCGACTTAAATGTACCTTTATGTGTAGACTATAAACAACGATTTAATAACCTAATTGTAGATATGACACTTAAAAAGGCATTTTCATTGACGCAACCTAATGTTTATTTAGGTATATTAAATGATTTCTTTGACTTTCTAAAACTTTATTTAACAATTTGACATTTCCTTTTTGCACTAGCAGTTGAAATGCATCAGAAAACGATAATGTTTCTACCTCATTCATTAATTTAAGCATAATTTTAAACCGTGTTATCCATTACGAAGCCAATGTTTTGCTTTACGCCAAAATGTTTTGAAACAGTAGAAGTCTGAGTGTCCTTTCTGGCTCTGAAGTTTTTCAAAGTCCTTTTGTGGCTTTCAAACCCCATGTCTCTGGCCTATACTCACACTCTATTTATGCAAGAAAATGAAGTTGAACACTTGGCCCCTCCTAAATCTGTAAACTACAATTAAGCTAAATTCCAAGTTTATTTCCAAACGCCGTCCTCGTTCCAGACCATGTGAGAGGCTCGAGTCTAAAATTATAACACTTTGGGTCAGGCAGCCTTTGGGTCAGCCAATTCCTCTATCATCTTTCCTTCTACGCCGGTCTCGGAGTCTGAGAAGTGGTTAAACATACTTGTGTCATCTGTCACAGGCAGACACTCAAGAACTTGATTTGAAATGCATATATACGGATGAGGTGAGTGCGTCTGGCATCAGTCCGTACTACTCTATTCTGTCAGTGAAAACGTCTTGGCTTTTGATTGACAGACATGTAATTGGGAATCAGTCTCACTGTGTTATTTCACAATAATGTTGTCTTTCCTATGGCGGCCCGTAGTCAAAAAGGAAAAAATAAGATTTACATCTGACAGGGGAGGAAGGGAGCGTGAGGCTTAGATTATGCCTTCATGGCTGTGGTTGGAGAGGACAGTTGTGTGAAGGCGAAGCGTAGATGTGCCGTCACGGTCACACTGTCTGGTACAATAAATTATATGCATTTCCAAAATATATGTATTCTGGCTAAGGCTAGGGTTTTATATGTACTATAGGTTTTTTAATTAAACATTCACACTGGACCACAAAACCGGTCATAAATGTCAATTTTTCTAAATTTTGATTTATATACGATATACAAATATAGCGGGGGAAATCATTTATAAATTATTATAAATAATGATTTTGTACATTTGCCCACTGACAAACAAATGATCGGCCTATTTTAACTTTTTTGAGAGACAGAATAATAGTAAAATGCATTTCAGAAAAGATATAAATTGATTTGCATTTTAATGAGGCCATGAGCTGAGGTTAGGAGTGCTCTGTTAAAGGCAAATGAAAATTAGCTTATGAATAAGAGTGGAGCGAGAAAGTTGAGTTGTCATGACACCAGCTTCTTGGCTGACCTCTGACCTCTTATTCGACATGTAGGATTCGTGATGAAAGCTCAGAAGAGAATAGATGAACGAGGACGGAGAGACATTAAACGGCGGTAACAAACTTAGTCATAAGTTTGAATGAAAGTTCAGAGGTTTTAACTAGAGGTTTACGTCTTCAGAAGAAGAAATCCACTCACTCCTGAACGTGCATTTGGCCGTTGCCAGAAGACAGTGATTTCAGTTTATAATTTAAACAAATATAAATATTTTTGTTACAAAACCCCATCAATCTGCTTCAAAAGACATGTGTTAACCCCCCCCCGGAGATGTATAGGTTAGTTTTACAACGGATACATGCGATTTATGGAGCTTCAAAATACCAGCATTGCCAAGCCAGAAAACATTTTTAAAAACTCAAGTCTGTTCATCTGAAAGAAGATGGGTGAACTATTCCTTTAAAGAGAGTGCTCCTAATCTCAGCTTGTTACCAGTAGAAAAGACACCTGTCCACAGAAGCGATCTATCCATCAGATTCCAAACTCTCCACCATGGAGAAGAGACCAAAGAGCTGTCCAAGGATGTCAGGGACAAGATTGTAGACATATACAAGGCTGGAGTGGGCCGCAAGACCATCGGCGAGCAGCTTGGTGAGGTGGTGACAACTGGTGCGATTATTCTCAAATGGAAGAAACACAAAATAACTGTCAATGTCCATTGGTCCATGCAAGATCTCACTACATGGAGTTTCAGTGATCATGAGAACAGTGAGGAATCAGCCCTGAACTACACGGGAGGATATTGTCAATGATCTCAAGGCAGCTAGGACCAAAAGAAAGCAAAAAATAAATATATACATTATAAATAGTAGTCAGTGGCAAGAAAACAAACTGCAAATAATGATTTAGATACGTGATCTCATATCTACATATCAAAGCATTCAGACTCAAAAGGCTCTTGAGCAACAATAGAAAACAGTTTTACCATTTTTGAGTATACCACAAAAGAGTACAAGTTTATACAAAGTTTCCATTCAATTGTGTGGTTTTTATTGCTTTATTCTTTCTTTTACGATGTTTACTGTTTATTCTGCATCGGCATTAGGCTCTGAACCTCCCACAATCTCTCTTACGCCTTCCGGAAGGAATTTATGAGACCAGAGGTTCATGTGCAGCACTGTCATTCCTGCAGACATGAGACAGGGGCGGCAGTTGCCCTAGAGATTAATTACACCTAACCAAGAGGGCAAACCTTCGTAGTGAAGGTCTGCTTTACTTGTGCTGTAATCCACTGGAAATCAAAGAGCTCTGAGATCAAAAAATGAAACGCAATACTTCTACGTGTCGTGCTGTAATCCACATAGTATGCAGCAAGACATGCTTAATCCCATGCAGGTTCATGACGTAAACCACATGTGGCGCAAACCTGCACAGATCTGATGATGATGGAGAGCAAGTGGAAGAGGAGACAGGATGGATGGACAGAGCAACAGGCAGCCAGAAAAATAGACAGATGGACAGAAAGACAGATGTACCAAAAGTGATAGAGAGTTAGATACGCAGACGGTGCAGTGGCACATAAAAAACATTCACAAAAAAAGACAGACAGACCCAGATTGAACTGGGAATTCCTGCCCTAAAAAAGGCCATAAACAAGAACACTCCAGACCAGTCAGACAAATGTGGTAAGTGATTCCTTCACAGAAAGAACGGATGATGAAGGGGGCATGTTTTCTTTCTTTTTCGAAATATCTAAATTAAATTAACCGGCTAAGATGACTAGACAATTACTTGGACGGAATTAACCACTTCAAACAACAGAGTGCAAACAGGTTGCAGGTTTTCAGACGTGAATGATCTGAATCATTCATTCAGTGCTTTCCTGCCAAAAATGAACACCATGCATCTCTCAACGCTTTCGGCAGGCAATTCAAGCCACACAGATGTGGTTAGATAAACTCAGCTTAATAAAGAACATACAAATAAATTTGATTGGTACTGATATATAACCTTGTGGTACTCCACTGACTGAAGGAACACGTGTGTCATGCTGTCTGGAATCACCCCCCTTACCCCCTTGACTCACTGATGACTCATTCCCAGAGTAATTCCCACAATTGCAGATCATGCACATTACTGAGTGTGTGGAAGCATGAGAATTCCCAGAATTGTTTTGTAATCCCAATGTTTTAGCTCGGTTTTCTTGTTTTGGGGTTTTTGCCCATTTTGAACAAACTACCAGTGGAAACATGGTATATAGGCTTCGTTTAAGGTATGGATCAGAATAGTTTGACTATTTCTACAATACATAATAAATATTCATGAGCCCTCCGCTATTTTAAAACATAAGGGGTTACACAAAGAAAGAGAAAATGTGCTCAATAAATACACCAGCCAGTCTTTCTATCCATTAACATTTGTATGCATTGTTATGCTCCGCTTGTGTGTTGACTCTGCATCAAACAACCTCCTTCTATTCAGTCTGGATGAAAAGGCAGAGGCAGGAGACGTGTGAAAGTAAACATGAACCTCGGAAGGTTTGTTAAAATCCAAAAATAAACAGCTCAGTTTGGCCATCAATCACTGTGATGAAAAGAATCAACATGTATGCCACTTCCTGAGGTGAATCCCGAATGCAAAGTTCTGCACGGTTGGATCTGTTATTTACAACAAATAATAAATATATAGTATATACTGCATGTGCATACAATTTTTCAAAAGAGACAGAAGAGAGATTTTTACATTCCTAAAAAAAATGTAATTGTTTATCAAAGAATTCTGGAAAATGCATTACGATTTACACAAAAATTAAGCAGCACAAATATTTTAGTATAAATAAACATTTTATGAGAATTTTTCTTAAGCAGCAAAATCAACGTGTTTTTATTTATTCGCCTTTTTTTGCCGATAAATTTCCGATGAATCGTTTCACGCTAAAAACTGAAGCAATGATTTAAAAAGAGAAAAGGTATTTTCAATTGTGATAACATTTGATAATTATGCAGTGTTTTATCAAATAATTGGAGCCTTGATGAACAGTCTTCTTAAAAACATGTAAGCACATCTTGCCAACCCCAAAGTAATAGTATGCTGTATATACTTAGTGGTTACAGTATGTTATTGACAAAATCATGACCTTACAGGTTTTATATTTTATAAACAGCAAGTTTACTTAACTCCGGGGAGTAAATTAAATCATAAATGTCAAACAAAATTCAGGATTATTGTAAAACATCCTGGGCTAAAAATGTGTGTGCATGTGTTTGAGAGAGAACACAGTCCCTGACGGATTTAACACAATGCTGATTCCTCAAGGAATATATTTTAAACCGAGAATACTGAATCGCAGAGAGAGGATTACATTTTTTGTGAGACACACACATAAGAGAAAGGAGATGAGAGGACTGCGAAACAGATTAATAAAAGATGTCTGAATCATTTTTCGGCCACAGACATAAACAAATAGAGAACAGTTGCCTGTAGTCGTCCTCTCAGAGTACTAATTCGGTTAAACAAACCAGAGTCTAGCCGGACAGCCATGCTTTCTCTCCCAATGCTAACTCCATCGTAAGTCCATCGTAATCTTTAGGTGTTACTCACCAAACAATTATGGCTCCGCAGAAATAAAATGAGGCAATGGTAGATTCATAGACCCGTTCCAAGCGTTTACAGATATGAGTAAGGCTTCAGTCATTTCTTCTGACTCACTGTCTGAGAACATCAAGTTGTCTGGTGACTTCCACCAAACAAGAGACTTTTTCCACTCGTTTGGTACTTTGTATGTCAGTATGTCAGGAGCAGTTGAATAAAGGGTGGGAAAAACAGCAGAACATCCAGTAAGAGATGACTGGAACAAAAACTAATAGTTGGCCAGCTTTCCAAATAGAGATCCATTATGGATTACACTCGTATAAACATCTGTCTGGAAACGGAACGGTCAGTTGAATAACTCCATATTGTACAGCTTGGATACAGCTTGCAAACTGTTGGTTACAGGAAGTGATACTTACTCTGGTAAATGATACTTGCCTTTAAAATCAAAATAAATTGACAACAACATATTTTACAAGTAAACGGGCATGTGTGCATATTCTTTTTCATTTAACAAGAAGAAAAAGTAGGTTACCGATTTTATCAATTGGGAATTCAGTGGATTGGAAAAAGTGGGCGTTTTGAGAAAGCAGCCAGGTGATTGGAAGGAAAAAGTTGGATTGATGATATCAGGGTCAATTTCATGCTCTTGTTAAAACAAATTGCTGAAATTGTGTTTGAATCTTTCAGGTTGCATAATGTATTCCCAATAGAAAATGTAGTCCCTGTGAAAACAATTGGAACGAGACGCGAGTATCTGCGTATTTTGGACATGTTTCCTCTTGTACTGCTCGCAAGGGCTGACAATCATGCGCCAAATCAAAAACGTCACGCGCTCATTCTATTCCAGATCACGCTTGAGGTCCATCCACCATCACTGCTTGCAGATATGCCAGTGCAAAAATGCCTTAGAAAATCTCTGTGATAAACTGTTTCCACTTATTGTTTAAAGGATGGAGGATTTTGGAGGATTCCAGAAGGGTCTTAATACCCTCTGAATTGCTTTACTTCTTTAATCTCTCCTAACTCACTGCAGAGCCTCTGAACAGCGTCTTCCAGCCGTGCTGCTTTGAGAGACCTGCATTATCCCTCATGCTGTCAGTCGCTCAACCCCTCAGCTTTCAGAGGCTTTTTCCAAGGTCTTATCCCAAGAACTCAAACCTTCGCTCTAAAGCGTTTGTTTATTCACAGTCCAAGGTCTCCAGATGAAGAACGACAGGTTCAGTGGGGAATCTGAGATTGGTCAATGTGATAATGACAGACCTGGTTTTGATTAACTGAGCAGCCTACAAAGGCATCGTAGGCCGTATTTCATGTGCAAATGAAAACATCGCTGTGAGGGATAGTTGTACAGTCCGTTCAGTAGAGTGCACTGTCTTAAGGCCCTCTTTTGATGTATTTTGCCCACTTGAAAGATGCATTTGCTAAGTTGTGGGGGCTGAATGATTGGCGAGGAGTTAAATAACAATAAACCCATTGATCCACACTCATTTGCATCTTTTATTAAATATACACTAAGTTTCGTAGTTCCTGACATGAAATTATTCCAACAGATTTGCCTATGCAAAATTTGCACAGAGTTCGACAACACAAATTTAGATTCGAAAATTCGCAACAAACTGATGATCCAGTCAGTATCTACTCAGCCAGTTTTGTATAAAACTACACCATAGGGCTTAAATCTACATGTAATCTCAAACACGATAAAGTGAAGCACGGTTCTGTGAACATCAGTACATGTCCATCTGAAGGGCAGGGGCGCTCTCGTGCGGAAACGCCAAATACACCCCGAAGAAGAAACCAGGAAATTGCTATCACTGCAGCTGAATAAACGGAAGATTTAAACGTTTTCACGGATTCAACATGACCAATAAACACTTGACTATGGCAATATATGGTTTGCGTTCTTATTATTGTACTTTTCATCATAAAATATATCTATATTGAAATGCTAATCGATATAGCATTTATCACTGCTTAGAACGCAATGAAAAAATGTGCGCCTTAATTATAAGCCACAACTCACAGAAGGATTTATTTCGAACACTCAACTGACGTTATGAAGTGAGTTTGGAGTAAAAACGTTACTGAATGTGGTATTTTCAGATGGAGCACCATTTACTACACAGAGCCATTATTTCACTGAGAAGCTATATAAACAGCTATATAAACAGCTGTCATAATCGCAGACAATATAGTTGTACGATTGCGAAATCAATGAAAACGTGATATTTGTGTAGCTTGTCAAAGAACTTTGGCTCTGGGAAGTAAATGCTGCTCCATCTGAAAACAGGTGAAACCTACTACACTTCAGTATTACAAAATGATCCATAACAGAAGAGGCTAATCATGAAGATCTGGTTAACACCCTTGGGGTCGAAGGTATCGCCAACATTCTTCAACATTCAAAAAGACAGATAAAACATTGCCAATGGCGGACTGTATTAATACTACGCACACTTGCGTAAAACATGCGTATTACCAGCCGAGGGAGTATGCTAGGTTTTGAAACACAGTTTAATCTGAGATGATTCAGTTCAACTGTAACAGTCAACAACTGAGATAACAGAAAAATAAAACGACTGATTTACAGCGAAAAGTAACTTCTTTTAACGACAAACCCCGTCGCGCTGACTATGTACTGGCTTACTAGTCACTCAAGCCCTGTGACCCAGATTCCCTGTTGTTGTCAAAATACTTCGTTCTCACTCCGCAAGACTGTGAGAAAACCGGACATGTTCAGAAAGACAGCACAGATCCAGAGACGCTCACACACTTTGTGTTTAAAAAACAGCTTCTTAATCTTGAGCCAAACGGACGGACTGTCCAAAAATGTGCACAAGGGCAAAATTAAACATCGCTGCCAGGAACTAGGTCAGAAGAGCAGCGTTTTTTTGTGAATGAAGCAACTCCGCTGGGTAAAGACAGTCACCAAACACACACGACCTCCCCAGTGCCGGCTGACTCACAACGTTAATGATAAAAACACACAGGCGTGACAGAATGTACTACATGCTGTAGTCTGAGCTCACTAATTACTGATCTGCTCAAGCTGCAACACTTATTATGGGTGGATTAGAGCTGCTAACTGAAAAGTTACAGGATTGAACTTTAGACACACTATTCAAATTCATGTATCGGCAAAAGCTCTCAAGGCTTGCTCATTCTCTCGGTCTGACATCTGCATAATTGGCGTGAACTGACTTGCCCTTTTTTAAAGTTGACTGATTATTATTTATGCTATCATTTATTAAGCGTTTTTGGCAGATAAACTGGAAACAGTTACGTTTTATTAAAGGAATGGAGCTTTTACCCTATGGGGCACTGGCTGTGATTTGGTCTTTCCTGGATTTGTGAGTCAATCTTACCCCCAGCTTGAAGAAAGCAAGGTTTTAAAAAACTGCCACAAGATATCCAGGCCATCAGAAAATATCTTGGGGAAAAAAAAAAAGAAATGGCAAATGTACATCTTTTCTTTGTAATACAATGCAATAAACATGCACGTTTAGGGAGTAGATGATAACAGTGAAAAGAGAAGCTCCCTGTTACTGAGCACTTCTATTTATTGTAAAACGTTTCTGATTCACACTCTCAACCCTGAGCCAAAGCAATTTTGCTTGCTTTACAGGAAACCTTCTGCATTTTTAGGTTCTCAAAAAACTTCATTCTGTATGATTTGGCTTGTCTCTTCGTGGGGCTGAAAAATTTCCCCACAAGTGCAAGGATTTTGCCATCTTTGTGGAGACATAATGTGGGATATACCTGAAACCACACGCACAGACAAAAGTAAGTTTTAAAGATTTTCTATAAAACTATAAAAAGCAATGTGAAAAGAAGTAAAAAAAGGAAAAAAATTGAGAAAAGTTACCAAGACGAATTATAAAGATAAAATAAAATAACACCTATGTCCTGGAACATAGATGTCCAGCAACCAAATGGTATTTTAGAATTATCTTTTTCTTTCTCTCTTCAAGTTCAAGCAAGAATAGCAAGACACTTCACAGGAAAAGTTGGCAAATGCCACAAAACTGCAGCCACGAGCTTGAATCAGCAGCTCTCTGACCCAGTCTCAACAAATACTGAGCGCCGTGGACATCACAAACCTGGAATTTTTTGGCGTGGTTGTCCTCTGGAAACTGCCTGCATCCAAAGGCCAGGCCGCAAAGATGCATCACCTGGTGTACAGAGCAGAAGAAGTAGATCCCTGAGCAATGGAAAAAGTAATGCAGTCTAATGAGTCATCACTCACACTATTTCCTTTCCTAGACAGGTTTGTGCTTGGAGATTTGCAAAGGATACCTTTGACATAAAATGTCTTTTGCCAACTGTTGGCAGATTGAATTTGACCTCCTTTGCATTTCAAAGAACAAAGAGGGTTTTCTCTTGAAGTATGGTGTGAGAACTCACTCGCTTCAAGTTCAAAACATGAATGACGGGGCTCCAGCTGGATAGAAGCTGTTGCAAGGCAGAGTGAGGCCTATCACTTATTTAGTCCAAAGGGCACTATAAACCTACTTAACACAATCTTTAGCAATATAGTACAAGATGCAACACATATCAAGTGAAGCAAATTAGTCACAAATTGTTTGAAAAAAGACATCTGTTTGGCTTTATGCAAGTTACACTAGACGTAACGGTCACGTAAACAGCCAAACAGCTCATTGTAAAAATGTTCCTCTACCTACGTTTTTACAATACATGAAATTTTATGCAAGCCGGTTTCCACCACACAAGAAAAATCATGCATTGAAATTCAGAATTATGACAAACTAAAATCATAATTATGAAATTAAAAAGTACATTATAAGTTAGCGCATTGCATTCATATACCGGGTTCATCTGCTTGCCCATACACGATTTGTATTTTTAATAATCCTGAATAATAGATTTTTTTTTTTATTGCTGTCTGCTTCCTTTAAGCCATGTTAACCATTTTCTACCCTAAGATTAAACTTAAACTCAGCACATTGCGTTCATATTCTGGGGTATATTGTGCTTGTCTGGTATGCTTTATTAATAATGTGTTTTCTGAACTTGGTCCTTTAAACTGTTTTAAGACAAATTACTTTTACTTTAAAAATAATGAAATCACAGCCTGACTCCACCAGAAAGCCAAAAACTCTTACAGGCCTGCCAAAGTAATACAAATAATACAAATTAATGTTTGTAATTATTTATATAGGCTACATATCAATCTAAACCACAAAACCCAGCTTAAAGCAGAATGTGTTGAGATTTTGAATTTTGAAAACATATCATTTAAGTTTCAAGCATGAAAGCGGCTTTGTGGAAAGAGACGTGATAGAAAAAGCATATAAAAGTAGCCTATTCAGATTATTAAAAATATAAACTGTGTACATGTGGCTGAAAATTTCATAATTTCTACTTTTATCTCATAATTATGACTTAAATATCTATCAAAAATGAATACTGATGGCACACTTTATTCCTTTTTAACACAAATTGTGATTACAGGGGCAGGCTTTTGATTGCTAAAAAATAGTTTTTTCATATAATTTCTTACACAATACTTTAAGACTTTTACAATAACGCATGATTTACGACTAATATATTTAGATTTTTAAAGCACATAATCAGCTCCATGTATATGACTTTTTTGACATAGTAAACTTGCTCTATAGTGTACCCGGTATGATTGCTCGTACAGCTCTGTAAAAACACAAGAAGTCACAAGAAAATCATTTCAAACACCCATAAAAGCGAGCCAAAGTGGCACAGTGGCTACAGCAAATGCATTTTTATTTCACGCTCGCTGTTGTTGAGTTAAGGGTTTTGTGTAGGTATGCTTTTTACACAATTGGGCATTGAGCACCACTCACCAAGCATGTAATAAAATGTGTAATAAAACATGGCCAGATTCAAGGTAATCTGTTTTGGATAAAACTAAATGCACATTTAACGCCACTCCCTGGCCTTTTTTATTTTGAAAGTGCCACAGAAGCAAGCAAAACATTAAAAATATTCAACCATCAGTTTTCAGGAGTTGTTTATGTTTGTGTGTGTGTTTATTAATTTTTTTATATAAGTTTTATATATATATATATATATATATATATATATATATATATATATATATATATATATATATATATATATTATTGAAATCATCTTTGTATAATAATCTATGAAATAAAATCTGTATTTTTCGTGTAAGCTTGTGTAGGTTTGAGCGCCAATTTTTCGAACCGTTAAAAAACGTTGGTTGTTTTATTAGCTATTTATTAACTATTTTTTGTCATTTTCTCATTCTCTCCACAGCGATGATTTAAACGGGGAGACCAGAACAAAGATAGACGAGAAAATAGATACACGAGAGAAATGCGGATATGAAACGTAATCAAAGCAGTGCTTGCATACCATTTTGAATATCAGTAACGATTATTACTTTCTTCATTTCATGCAGCTCACACTGTTAGGATAATTGTCTCATATTGGAATGCTTCTTACTGAAAATTAGTTCATCAAATCTGTTTTCTCCGGTACATCGCGAGTGTAAGCTTTACAGTGACGATTACTACATCACTCTCATCGACGTATTCCATACGAACAACAACAATATATATTGACTCAATATAGTGGGTACTTTGGGAAAATCCCAGGTATTTTGAGCAATATTGTGAAAGTGTCTTAATATAAAAATTAAGTAGCCTATATTAAATTGCTTAATATCAGTACTTATTTTATAATATTTTATTATCTGTACTTTTACTCAAGTGCTTGATTTGTGTCCTTCGTCCATCACTGCTGAAAATTTAAGAGCATGCAAGATAAATAAACCGAGTTAAGAGATTATTTGTGCACAGATTTTGACTCTCTGCTACCATAGAGTCTTATTGTAATCCTGTTGTATGGATATGTTATTTTTGCATTGGATTATTTTGAGGAACCGGTTCATGATTTCTGGAAAAAAACATTGCTGTAGGGTGAGAATTGTTCCGACTATGATACTAATGATGTATTCATTTTATTTAAAGGAGCTATTTTTAGCTGTAAGTAGCTTGTTTTGCTTCTTAAACTTGCATTATTTTAATGTATTATGTTAAGTGTGTACACACTGGTTTGTAGTCCAAACAGTTTTACCATTTCTTTGTTCTTCTTGTTACTTCCCTACAGCGGCTTATGAAACGTACGTTTCGCACATTCCCAAAAAAACAAAAACAAAAACAAAAAACGGCTTATATCTGCATTGAAAAATAAGGTGAAGTGCATTTAATTTTCTTTTAAAGGTAGTCATCTAATACTCAAGTTAGAGTATGCAATTACAGTACCCTTTTCACTCTAATTTCTTAAATGTGTAAATAAATCTCGATTTATTTTCTGAACAATAAGTAACAGGATATCTGTTTGTGTTTTAGGTGACGCAATGAAGTCAAAGGCACGGATGCTGACCCTGGACTGACGAGCAGATTTCAGAACTGGTCTGGCTGCCATTTTTCAGTGGAGAGAAGTAAACTACAAAATAACTTTGTAAGATGCATCGTTTAGTGTTTATTTCAACTGAACGTATATCTTTCCAATGTTATAGGTTATTGATGGGTTAAAAAATACAATTTCAAAATTACAGTATAATGAACAATACATTTCAAAATAAAGCATTTTAATGAATACATTTTATGGTAAATTATAAAGTTTACACTAATTCTACAGCAGAATACAATAAAATTGCAGTAATCTGATGGCATTAACTGCTAAATACATGAATTCTACAGGAGTATAATACTAACTTACTGTGAAAGTAATGGAACTAGTGCACAGTAATTTACTGTGAATTTAAGGTAAATTTTCGTTTTTGAGTGAACTAACCCTTTAATTGTGGTTTCCCACTCAATGTAAAATAGATTTATTGATAATCGCATTTGTAGTAATCCACAGTTCTTAATTTCTGATGATCAATTTATAATTTTCAGCCATTAATTAAAGAACACGGTTAATTCTGTAACACAGAAATCACTATTTTCTAGCATTGCTGTTGCGGTTGCGTTGCTATGCGTGCGATGTGGAACGGGGCCTTGCCGTCAGACTGCGCTCTGCCCTAACCCTGACCTCAAATCCAGGCCGCACCATCCAGCTCTACGCAGCATGTGTACTGTCTGTTCTTAAAGCATCTGCGCCTCTTTTATTTGCCCATCAACGCCTCGGAAGCTCTGACCTCTTCAAAAAGAGTCTCAGCTTACACCCTAACCTCAAACACCATCAGGCCCTCTGACTCGGGAGGGCTTTTTCTCAGTTGTCTGCACCTCTTGAGTAATGTCTGATAGTAGCAGATAGCAACGGGCTTAAATGAGTGTTAACAGTCTCGCAGTTCAAGCACACTTCCCTGCGGACTTGTATCAGGGCCTGAGAGTGAGAATGAATGTGTTCAAGGTTTACGAAGGTAATGTGCCTTGAGGGGGATAAGGATGTTGGGAATAGCAAGTGTTCGGATGGAAAGAAAGCATGTGTGTTTGTGATAGATTGATAGAGAAAAAGAGGGCAGACAGAGAGAGTAAGTTGATTTGTGTGTGTTTATGTAAGAGTGCGGGAGGCTATTGAGTTATTGTAACGGAGCCCTGAAAGAATGAGTGTGTATCAGTGTTGGAGAAGATATTGTTAAACTTTTACGCTACTCAGAATTTAAAGCAGTTAATCTAGTCAAGCTCCACTTCAGAAAAAATAGTTTGCTACTTTAAAAATATAAAAATTATAAAAATCATTATATGTTCAATCTTACATAAAGTACAACTAAACACTACATATATATATTATATTCAAAATATACCAATAACCAAACTAATTTTGTTTTAGCAAACTCAGACCTAATTTTCGTATTAGAACGTAACCTTCGCTTTTCATAAGATCTTTTATGTCCAAAGGATAAAATGAAGCCATTTCTTATATTTTTTCATTTTAATAAGTCATTCCACTGGAAAAATACAGCTGATTATAGACGAAAAATAGGTTGCATACAACAACTGGCAATTTACTTAGAGTTTGGTCCCTGAGCTTTCCGAAGCAGAGCAGTTCTGCTGTAAATCAGCAAATTCGGCTTATATTAAGAGGTTATTTATTATTTTAATAGGTTACGTAACCACTATAAATGAGTCACACAGGAAAACAACATACAATGCAAAGTTCAGCAAATAACATGATGGAAGAGTCAAGATCGGCTGCGCTTTCGCACGGCAACGGAAAAGGTCATAAAAAGGAAGATTCATTTTGTTGAGCTCAGTTGAAATGAACCAGGGATTTTCAGATCGATATCTCCGTGACTTCTGATTGCCCTGGAATAATTGAGCTGACGGGGAAGTTCACGCCTCTCAAACTAAACAGTGTTCTGCTGCAGGCCGGCGGCCTCATATTACCAATTTCACTCCAGACACACACACACGGCTCTCTCATAAATACTGGATCAACAGAAAGAAGTGTATTTCTGTTACACAAGAATGTGAGGCCAGACAAGGTGAACCAAAATATAAGACGGCAGAGAAGACACTGGCACCGAAAATTTGGAATATTTGTATTACGAACAAACAAATAAGTAAGAAATGAGAGCCGTTGCATCATTTTGAAATGAGCTTTTATCAAAAGCGGCGAAGCGTACCGAGTGTATTTAACTTAGCGTTACACGTGCTCCCTGGGAATCGAACCCATGACCTTGGCGTTTTGATAACGGCATTCTCTACCAATTGAGATAAAAGTTTTCAGAACCAGAACAAGACGAAAACAAGCACCATGGCAATGAAACACAAATAAAACTTCACAATAGTCACTGTTTTCATCTTTAAGAAGTTCAAGAAGGCACTTTCCCATCCGTCTAAAATAAAATAAAACGGTATGATTTACATATATAACGGACGCCAATTGATTACTACGATTCTTTTTGTTTTAACATCAAAAGCAGACTGTGAAATCAAAAAGGGTCAAATTACTTTAGATGTTTGGATGTGTTCAAAACTTGCAACACTTACAAACGAAGAGTGCGCTTTGATAAATCTGTTTGATCGTATTGACAGGCCACACAACGCACTTCCAAGAATAAGAGTCCCGGCAACGTATTTTATGCAGTCCAAAATCCGGCAGTTCACAAATGTAGAATTTTATACATTGACAAATACTACGAATCTACTGCTTTAATGAAAATAGCTGCTTTTTGTTAGCTTGTAAAGTAACTAGAAAAGAGTAGCTTCACAGTTCGGCTACTTCAAATGATGCATAGCTCGTAAACGCAAAGCTACATTTTCAAAGCAAACGGATAGGTATTACTGAGGATATACTGTTTACCAGTATATGAATGAACAGCAGTTCTGCTCCTGAACATATAAATGTCGTGCTGTATTTAAAGCAATGCATTGCTAAAAGCAAAGCAACAATCGTGCAGCATGTATCTATATCAAATTTAGCAGGCCTTGGGGGTCCCATCTCTGACTAAAACATTTAGTCCTGAATTTCTCTACAGCCATCTCATGCTATGAATGTACGCTACTGTAACAACAAGCCTTAAAACAGATTTCAGAACCGACTTAAATCTGATCTGCATCTGTTTCCTGCTGTTCAAAAAATTTGGCGTCTGCAAGATTGAGTATTTTTAAAAACGAGTCTCTTATGCTCACCAAAGCATTTATCTGAGAGAAAATAAAGTAAAAGCTATTATAGTGTGAAATATTTTTAAAAAACTCTTTATCCTTTAAATGTATTTTAATATACAATTTATACCTGTGATGCAAAGCTGAATGTTCTCCGGTCTTCATTGCCTCACCATCGTGACCTTCGAATGCAAATGAGCATGTGTAATAAATTTTGGGGTTAACATGAGTGCGTATGAATGTGTGCGCCTGAGTCCACAACATAACTTTGCTGAAAACTGAGCGTAGACAGCAGGCTACTTGTTATCATTTCAAATATTTTCCTTCCACATACCCAGGTCTAACTCAAACAAATGGCTTTAAATTAGATTAAACGAAGCTAATGACATCGATAGCTCACAAACGAGAGGAGAACAGCGACGCCGTCCAGAACTGGTGAAGTGAGGGGTCAAAGATTTTATAACGCTATTGAGTCATTGAATTGAATACAATACAAAACCCTCAGTAAGACACCGTGATGGGGATTTGAACTCTGTCTGGATGGAAAAGGACACCGTGCTCGGATGAATCATGCACAATAGGACCAAGGACGCCAAATAAAGATCTATTCTGATATTCTGATCTCATATTGACTATAGCTGTTATTCAGCAACAGTCGTGAGTTCTGTTTGAATGTTACTGTGAGAAGATTGATTCAAGATGATAGAGTATGCAGGTGCGGGGGCCTCTCGGGACCCGTAACAACAGTGTTTCTTTTTGGGACTACTGTTACTTTGCACAGACTCCTGACACACTGCGGGATGATAGCAAGGATTGTACTGGATAGCAAAACGCTACGGCACTGGAAATAGCAAAGGAGCCACGAATGCGCCGTCTTCTAAAGGGTACATCTTCACGGCTTTTGGTTTTTGTTAGTCCACTGGAATAACAACTGACTGACAACTGCAGGATATTCATTTCAGCCTATGGCTACTTCCTGGGCTCAGAAATATCCCAATTTCTCAATTAGGACAGCACGATTTATTGAAATAATTGCAATGACAATGTCTATATAGACACATATAAACCAAAGTGAAAGAAAAGCTAAATTTGTACTATAATACATTGCATATACCAAAAAAATAAACACTTTTTTTTTTTTTGCTTCCCAGCCAAAGATGAGTTTGTACAGTACGTGTGTGTGTGTGTGTGTGTGTGTGTGTCTGAATAAACTTACGTTTGTTCTATTTACTGAATGCAATTTCAATTATTCATATAATTATTTACAGGTGAAAGAATATGATATCTGAACGTATTTTGCTTGAAAATGCAAAAAAAATAAAAAAATAAAATAAATGTATTTTTGATGAAACCTACCTGCCTTCAAGTAATGATAAAACATGATAATTTCAAACTATTTTAAAGAATAATAATTTACAAAATAATATTAATAATAATAATTTTACAGTAAAATGGCATTTACTATAGTAATATTTGTTTCATATCGAGTTAAAATAATTGTTTTTATCGTTAGTACTATTACAATAATCATAATTTTTATTTTACAATAAACAGTATTGTCTTTATTTCAAAATAATATATATATTTTTTATTTGACAGTAAAATTGAGTTTACTAAAGTAGTATTTTTGTCTCTCAAAATTTAAGTTAAAATAACAACAGTTATACTAAAAATAAGCTTGAATTTACTTGAATTTTACAAAGTCCAAAGGGCTGTTTCATAAAAACAAGTTTACCGAATAATTACCGAATCATTTCAGTTAGTCTGACTTATTGTCAGTTGATTTGGTTCAAAGTAAGTCAGACAGATTAAAATAAGCCTGGCATAACTTGTTTTATGAAAAAGGCCCCGGTCCTATGTGAATGCAAAGTGTGGTTTTGTTAACTTCCATGCGTCTACGTAGTTCTGTATCATTTGACACACATACACAAACACAGTGTATGAACTATGCCAATCTGAGGCCCTGCAGGCTGAAAGCTAAGCTCCACACACCGCTAACATCTAACTGCTGCTTTCCCATCCATTAGTGCGGCCAACACTAACCTTTTCACCAGTATCAAAAACACCACTGCCTTCTACACCCTTAAAAATCAAGGATCACTTCAACAACAATAATCCGTGACACGTGGAACGGCATGCTTGATATAATTCCTCCCAAAGTCCCTGGCTCGGCCGCCGTCCCCCGCCGGGTCCTGCAGAGACGTTCTCACCATCTCGCACATGTTTTCACTGACAAACTCAACATTTTCCCATTTCAGGCTGTTGTCCCAACGTGCTTTCAATCTACCTTCATTTTCCCCAAAATCTTCAAAAATGAACTTCAATGAATACCACCCATACCAATTCAGTCGCCATGAATTGCATTTGGAGGTCAGTTATGGTTCATATAGAGTCTTCGGTTCCGGGAAGGAACTCTATATAACCAGGGGAACTCGGCCACTCTCGGTCTTGGATGAGAAGAACGACTAAAGAGCCACTATTTAAAGCTGATATGCGCATAAACAAAAAGGATAATCAAGACTAATACCTTCTGACTTCCACAGTAGCTCACAAAACCAACATCACACCCTCTCGAACGAAAGGGTTAAGCTTTCTCTTATTGAATTACTTCAACCGGATCGTCTAATATCCCTGCAGAGGGAAAGAGAAACTCAGGAAGCTCAAGTTTTGAACTCAATAATGTGGCCTCTGAGCAACGTGCCATAAAGTTTATAATTCTTACTAATAAAACGTCGTCAGAGACTTTCCTGTTTTGTCTTCACGTCACTATTAGCGCGGCGTTCACTGTGACCGGTGCGGTTCCTCGCTGTGTTTTTTTAACCAGGTAATAATGTGGAACATTCACTCTCTGCTCTTTCGTTCTGTATGGTTTTCACCATGATAGGAAATACCAGGCATAAACTCTGACCCCCACAGTCTGAATCTTAAATGCCAGCTACTGTGAGCGAATTATGATGATGAACAGAAAGCAATTTCCATTTTTTTTGTATAACCTGAAACTCTATCCCAACCAAAAGTAAAAACAAATCACGGTTCATTTTGCCTAAACCTAGTGACTTGTTTGTTTCGTGGATGTTCTGGATTAGTGCTGAATGAATTTTAAAAACAATGTGGCTTACAGTTTTTTCCCCCAGTTAATAAAAAAATATATATATACATATATACACACTTAGCCATTTCTACAGACTAAAACATCACAGAGACTTGAGGCACAACAAAAACACCAAAAATGTCACTAAGGGCCAGATTTACCGACAGCTACTAACTATTTGTCTTTCAGCGTTAAAGTAGTAGCATGATTTAACAAAGACGTGCTGAAAAGAGTGGACAGTTATTTTTCTGCCTGACCTATTTGAACATGCTTTTGTAAAAGATTCCTTTTCAGACGCAGAATTTCTGGGAGGACTTCCTTGTTTTTCAGAGCTATTGGAATTGCAAACTCGTGCCAATTTGCCCTGTTTATTAAATCTGGTCCTATCTATCTTTAATATTTTAATCTTTATGCTGCCCTCCATGATGATGAGCAATAAAAGCTGTTTTCTTCGACTTATAATCTTGTTGTAACCAACTCGCCGAACTAAAATCCTACTCATTAAATGAAACTAAACCTCAAATATCTTTGAACTGGCTGTAATCATGTTACGTTTTAAGATCAGTTTCACATTCAGTGCGTGCAATTTACTTGAAAAAGGGATATCTGTCGTTTAGTTTCATTTGATGAGCAGGATTTTAGACCAGCGAGATTTTCAATTCCAAAACAAAACAATAAATAAATAATAATAATAATAATACTTATAACTTGGCAACCAGCTGAGGAAGTCAAAACAAAACTGAATAACAATATGATTAACAAAAATTATTACTAATAAACTAAATTCAAGTGAAATGCAAACTTAAAAAGTACTTGCTTTATGTGCAAGAACTACTTTTACTATATTTTTAGCCCTTTTGTATCGAGCTAATTCTTGCAGCATGACGTAATAATAAAAATATCTTCGTTGTGTTTTCAGAAGGTGAAAGGACATCTTTAAGGCTTGAAACAACATGAAGGTTAATCATGGTAAATCATAACTTTTAGGAAAAATTAGTCTTTCCCACAACATAAGCAACCCTATTTTCATTCCCCCCCAAAAAACATAAAAAAGGCTGTTTAAAAGACAGAAAAGAGCAAAATTAATTAAAAGAATCAAATTCCAATGCAGTCTAATTGAAGTGGCGAAATACAGGAAAAGTGAAACTGTGAAAATACAAGCGGGCCGCACGCGTGCAGACACATGAATAAGCAGGCGAGAGCAGGGCCTCTTCAAGAAGATTAAAAGGCCTTTTTTTCCATTCGGCAATGGAGCACAGGGCTAGAAGGGCCACAGAGACGATCTCATTACAGACTAACACGCAGCAGCTGCCCTCCTCTCACCATTTCTTTTTATTTTCCAGACATTCTCAATGCTTGGTTAAAGTGTTTTAAATCAGACACTTCTCTGGAGGCAATATGATTTATTTTATTGTCCCTCAAGTGTTCCACTGACTGTCTGACCCTCGATGACCTTTTCGGCTCCCCCGTTGCTAAGGCAACACTCTTTGTTCCTGGCCATTACCCCAGGTCTGTGATCCCGGGCGTATGGAGAACTGTTAATGTAACAACACAAAAACATCTGAGGGAAAATAGCATTAGCTGCTTCTATAAACAGATTTTTCCCGTTTTTCGTCTCATTTTTTTTTTCCGCTCTCGTAGATTCTTTTTGGGATAAACAACCCGGCTGGATTCGGAGGAAGTACTTGTGGCTGCTCCAATTAGATGATATATCATTTTTGGGAGCTGCTAGAGGTGCGGATGAGATATGAGGCGTTAAAAGCCGCAGATATGTTGAATGGGTCAGGTATTTCTGTGTGGGAAATGGCAGCAGGCATAACTTCATTCTCTGAGGGATGGACTGGGATATAGAGGAGATGAAAGGAGATCTTGCTGGCCGAGTTGCTGCTTATGGCATCCAAAACATTCTTAAAGTCAAAACCGATCCTATGTACTTTCTTAATAAATGTCTTTGGTGTTACAGTGCACTATTTATCAAAAAAAGGTTGTTTTCATAAGTCTAAATATAATAACTTCCTCTGACTTTGATTAATTTCATTTCAAACTCGTTTACTCAACCCATGTCATTGCAACCCACATTATTTCCTTTTTTCCATGAAACATAAAACAAGCTTTGCAAATAATCCAATTATCTTTCATAAAACAAATCTCCATAAACATGCAATTTGCAGTACTTTTCAAAAGTTTGGGGTCGGTAAGATTTTAATGATTTTTAAATAAATCTCTTATGGCAGATGTTTATTTATTTGTTCAAAGCTGCTGTAAACTTTTATAGTCTCAAAATCTTTTTTCTGTGTATTTGTAATTTATTCCTATGTTGCAAAACTGAATTTTCATCAGATCTTCAGTGTCCTTCAGAAATCACTCTAATAAGCTGATTTTGTAAAAAAAAAAAAAAAAAAAAAAAAAAAAAAGTTGCTTATTTCTGTGCAAACTGTAAAACTGTTTCAGGATTTGTTGAGAACAGCTAATTTGTAAAAATACAGCTTATATTTAAAAGTAAGTCACTGTCACTTATTATTATTATTATCATTATTAAATGTCGTAAAATGTAATCAATGTTCTCAATTCCCAGAATGAAGCAATTATCATTTTACTAAATTCCAATGTCTTTAGTCATTAAAAAGGATGGTCACACTTTATTTCAAGGTCCATTTCTGGCTATGAACAAACCATTAACTATGACTTTTGCCTCAAACTCCTCAGTCTCTGCATATTAATAGTTATTAAGGTGATTGTTAAGTTAAGGTATTGGGTAAGATTAGGCATTTAGTATATGCTCGAATGTGTGCTTGATAAGTACTAACAAACAATACTGTAATAATATGCATGCTAATAAGCAACTGGTTAAAATTGTTCTCTATGCTGAAGTATTACATCCCAGACCTCATAAAAAACTGCCATGAAGCAAAATGCAACAGTCTGCAGTCTTAACACTTTCAAGGTGGAAAAAGTTGCAAGGAGGCCCTTTCATGGTGGACATACTGATCGCATTTACAGTAAATGTCTCTAACACAAAATCATGGTTTCTTTTTCTCTGTATGCGAATGACTAAAGACTTGCTCAGTGGTCAACATTTTCCTATATTAGCCACACAATGGAGTCCATTCAGTAAAAATCACAGATATAGGTACTATTCCAAACGATTTTCAACATTACCTAATAAAACTCTAGAGTGTGTCAGAGGGCCGTGCTGAAATGAAATTTCAGCCTTCTAGTTTGCTGGGAAGATTCTTCAGAATGGTCAAAGCCTCTTTGCTGCCAGCCTCTCAATGTGCATTTCGGTGACTTCACAGGAGGTCAGTGAGGTGTAGGACTAACTTCAGAGGACGTTGCTGAAATAAACATTTTTCAGCTCCTTAGCTTTCTGTAAAGCCTTTTTTGCAACTATTCAGCCAAACCCTAAAACAAAACACAATCAGTTGCCTAAAAACTAAGAGAGAAAAGGTAGAAAAGTTTCAAGGAGAGACCTTCATAGTTGGAATCATGCTGCTCATAATTAAATGCGTTAAAGGGATAGTTCACAAAAATTTACCATAAGATTTACTCAAGCCATCCTAGGTGAATATGGCTCTTATTTTTGACAAATACAAGCAAGACTTTTTTTAAGATTTTGAATCCCAAAAAAGTGCATCCATCCATCATAAAAAGTGCTCCACACGGCTTCCGGCAGTTAATGTGGAGCAGTTTTAATGTTGGATGTACACAGTTTTGTGTGTTTCAAAATATCCACACCATTTACTGCCATAATAAGGCTTCGAAAAGCCAGGACATTTTTTACAGTAATATAACTCTGACTGTATTTGTGTGTCCTGTAATCATATACAGCTAGGATGGCTTGAGGGTGAGTAAATTATGAGGTCATTTTCATTTTTGAGTGATCTATTCCTTTAAGTACAAAAGCAGGGTTTGTTATTATCTGTGTGCTAATGTGTGGATATGTGCTAACGGAGGACTTGAATAACTCTTGGTCAATGACACAAAGTACACTTAAGTGTCTGGAAATTAGGAAACGGCCAGTATGACCTAAGACATGAAAGTATTCAAAGGAGCCAATGACGTACTGTCCCATAACGCACGTTTCAACACTTACTTTATACTGCTATTAATTAGATGGAAAATTCACTGCTTGCCCCTTTGGGATTATTTTACACTTGTGTAAATTATTTTGCATTTGGTCCACCGTCCATATTACATCTGGATTCTAAGTCAATCAGGCATTTTATTCAAAGTTTGAACCTGCATCCTTTTGGTTATAAACCCAGATCTATAACTGCTATGCCACCCCCTCTGTGAACTGCTGAAAATTTCATGGTGAGGACATTATACCACCTTGCCGACAATTGACATTAGTGGTTCCTGGTTCGACACCAGCTGGTTTAATGGTCCAATGTGGAGCCAATTTTTCCAGCCTGGTCTTCAGTGGAAACATCCGGAATGTGGCCAGACTGGGCACTGCATCTGGTACCACGGCGGTGGAAAGGGGGCACATTATTCATCACTAAAGGAACACCATCCTTGTTTAGTCCATTTAAAGGCAAAGTTCACCCAAAAAACGACAATTCTGTCAATATTTACTGACCTTAGTATTATTTCAAATTAAATTTTTTTTGTCATACACTAAATATCAGTGGGATCCAAAAGTTTCAAGCTTCAAAAAGGACAATGTAACGTTAAATCATTTAATTTTGTTTTCTGTAGGAATGCGATCGCTTTGTACGATGAAAAGAGCAAACGTTTTTTTATTCCCAAATCAAATTACTAATCAAAACAAAGCCGAAAACCAAAACGGTCAAATATCAATAACATCAAGCCTCATTGGTGTCACACAACTAAATATCATTTCACAAGAACAAAAGCAGGTCTGATGTTATTCCCTATACTTGATCTGGGATTTCAGAATGAATAAACACATTTCATACTGTTCATCACTTGGATTAAACCAGTAGTGTTGTATGGATTACTTTTACCAGATCCGTATGTTCTTTGGATGCTAGAAACTTTGGGGAATGGAAAAAGTTATCATTTCTAAAAAGTTGTTCCCATTTTGTTCCCAAATTTTTGGGGAAAAGTTGAGGTCAGTAATTGGTTTAAAGCAAAAGATCCCACCCTCCCTTCAAAATCGCTCTCCAAAACCACGCCTCCTCCAGAACACATGAATGTGCACAGACCAGAGGCTAACCAGCAACGCGATGAGAGATGAAATCAACACTGTCAGATTACCTCATGTTTCATTCACCGGTGAGAAAACATTACAGTACAAAGCATGCATTATTACAATAATATCGTCTTCCATTCTCACTCGATGTGCAATGGAGTAATAGAGCACGCTGACGACTTGTAATGTCTGCGTGAGCAGAGCAGCGCAAATACACAGGTTGACAAGAAGGTTGGACAAACATTTTATGGTCCTATGCCTTCCACAGAAGTTATAAACACATTTGAACCACTTAACATTAATTGCTATCAGGATGTGAAGAGACAACATTCATAGCCAATTTATCTATCCCTTGCCCCGCCTTTAACTATCCTTTTAAGACGAAAGCCAGGAAATTGACTTAAACAGTAATTCTAAAGGTCTGAGGAGCATGTATAAATTATTTGAAGGTTTATATGTTCTCTTTCCAGCAGCAGTAGTTCTGCAACATAAAGTGCTATGACTTCCCATGCCGTTCGTGATTCGTCAGGGTCTGCTGATAGCCTTTGGAAGAGCTTCCTGAGAATCCACCTTAAACCTTTCTTCTGGAACCGCTTTTTTTGCAGTTTGTGTCATGGGTTATAAAGATTTCCATTGCCCCTCTACGTGATTCTAAGTAGAAAGAAGGGAACACGCAGCACCCCACATTGAAATTTAACTGCACAGGGAGAGCTGATGGTTTCTCCAGATGGAACGTTCATATGAGAACCTGTGAGAGATTTACACCGAACTAAATCTAAACACTATTACAAATGACCAATACAGAACAAGGGGTAACCCGATGCCGCTACTTGCACCCAACACAAGAAAAGTGCTAGCGTGTTGTTAGATAATACATGGAAACGTGTCGCTCACGATAATATGTGGTTTTATGAAACAGATGAACCTGATCTCTGTGCGCCAGTGATGAAAGCAATGCAAATTTTGACAGTATTACTGTGTTTTCAATCTTTCTAATGGCGGCTTTCCAAATCCAGTGCCAATGTTCCGGGGAAATGGGATTGGAGAAAGAGTTTCACATTTGTCTGCGGCAAGCGAACTCCAGCTGAACGGCAATCAAGGGGAGCGTGCGGAACCATCTTTAAAAGTCCAAGAGGGACAGGCTGTGCCATTTCTGCTCCGACCGCACAGAAATCGAGCGGGCACGTTCACCGGCAGGACGTCCAGCACTTAGCGCGCATGGTGTGTGGCGCGATCCTCGCCCGCAGATATGTTTTTGTTGGGTCTGAGACTTGCATGCTCTGGTTTGCCTTTCTTCCCTTATGCCATTGTGAGATGGGGAAGCTCCAGTCGGTGCAATGCGATGACATTACGCATGGACTCTCTCAAGCATGTCTTACCGCAAAGCAGTTGATCTGATACTCCCCGTGATGGTAGGTTTGGAGGCCACTTTGTTTGGGGTTAACGTAACACTCTCTTCCCGGCAAAAAGAGCATCGCGGGCCAATCGTTTGAGCTCAGCAGAAGTGAGTCACTAGTTGATTATGGGAAGCCCGCTTCTGGTCATTCGAGTTCCAGAAACCTGCCACTGCGATACGAACTTGCTATTGGACAATTGGCGTTTCCAATGCCAGACCACATTTTTACATTAAACGATGGATCACAATGGCCAAGTAGATGTTAAATTAGTGCTTATTATCTATATGGTTTTTAGGTTAATGACAATGTTCATAGCTTTAGATGTCTTCTTGGAAACGTTGTGTCCAAACTGATCTAATTGCTAAAGATGCACTGGTTTATCAGCGGCCAAAAATGCCTAAAAAAACATTTCGTTTTTGGCTAAAAGAGGCTAAAAATCTTGGCCGAAAATGTGCATAGAAACCGTTTAACATCCAATAACAAAATCTTTGACTTTGAGAATAAGCAGCACTCCCATAAAACAATCCAGGACTAATTGGATCGAATTTAAATGACTAAGGATGCTACATTCAAAACTAAACATCTGCACATCACAGACATCTATTCTTCTGGGATGAGACTGTTAGGAACATGGGCATAATTGCAGCAGTTTTTGCATCTAGACCAGTGGATCAAGTAGAATTTTTCATAATTGTATATAAATTTGCGTATTTTTATTTAAATTAAATTATAATTATGATACATGATTAACATCATAGTATTATAAATGCAGTATTATAATATACAATCTAATAAAAATATATTGTTGTTGTTCCATAGAAGGATGTTTTAAAGTAAATGATTTTATAACTAGATTTTATAGAACTCATTTTGTTATTTTATATTTTCAAAATGACAAATTCAGTTTTCACCCAAGTGCATCAATAACTTTCATTCCAACAGCATTATGAAACTGATTGCATAATACAGAATTATGGCAAAACAAACCTCCGATTCTAAACAGGTCCCAGTGCTCAACAAGGATAGTAAACATTTACCGAATCCAGAAACTAGATATAACAAAAATCACAAATGCCAAAAGACATAACACAGTAATATTCTGAAAAGGAAAAAATGAAGAAAATAGCAGGTGTGCACAATAAACAAGGGAAGGACTCTTTCTGGAGTGCCGCCCTTTCGGTAGTGGTCATTATTACGAGCTATCTTCTGGAAAAAGCAAACTCCTATAGAGACTTGGGGAATAGGAATCACAAATTGCTGTGGTTTGGGAATCACTCCAGCATCTGCCGATTTCCACGGAAGGAGCGGGGGATGAAATTTCACAATGTTTTTACTATTGTCCATTCACTTTTTGGGGGAGTTCATTACTGTATAATTCGTGTAAACAGCTCCTAGTTCATAGTCTGTGAAGACAATCATGGGATTGTTTGACTTCTGAAAAGTTTCCAGGGCCTGTACGGGTCATGTTGGTGGGCCGTTGAAATAAGGCTAATTGTATAGAACGGAGGCTATAAATATTTACATCTTAATTTCATCTAAGCTCAAAAGGTGTCAAATTTAACAGCCAATACCTGAAGGCCTTTTTGAAGGGTAGGTGTGAAGGTTTAACTGGGTTTTGTATCTATATGGCCAGATGCCAGTGTGTGAGGTGACTGGCAGCAGGAGGAAGTTGGCGTATCTCCAGCCTATAACATGAACAGCTGGCTGAGCTCCAATACAGCTTGGAAGGAAAATGAGTCAAATGGTACCGTAACCCAGGTCATCAGCGGCCAACGCAACCTGCTGAAAGATTATCAACACATGCCCAGGCACCACGGCTTCCTGTTTGATACATATCATTTCCCATTTCTCTTGAACTCTTTCCACTAGACTCAGATTAATATTTCTTTTATACACAATATGGAGTGCAGCAGTGATTATATATTTTTGCAGGCCAACCTAGAAGTTCCCCAGACAAAATCCAATAGGATTTTTCCATTAGCTTTAGGTTACTGCAGAAAATAAGCTCTGTGACCAACTAAAATTTATGTGAACATTCAGTGGATAGATAGATAGATAGATAGATAGATAGATAGATAGATAGATAGATAGATAGATAGATAGATAGATAGATAGATAGATGAAAAACAACCCTTTCAAGGCACAAAAATTTAGAAATATATCAAATATTTCGTCATACCTACACCATTCTACCCACAATAATATTTGCCATTGGAAATGCGCAAGAGGCCTTGTGCCACTGTGGAAAAAGAAACCATACTGGTTTCTCTCCTCGAGCCAGAGCACTTCTCAAATAATTTAAGATGTTTCCCCTCATTTAGAGTCTGCTCTGCATACCTTTCAAAAGCAATAACTCAAAAACAACGTAGCACATGCTCGGCAGCCACCCCAAGACATAACCAAGCTAATTACACAACATCTCGTATATCTGATCATCTGAAGCACCGTGATTACTGTACAGAAAAATATACACACGGCTGTAATGTCACAGGCGTCAACCAACGCGCTGGAAAGCAAAGAACAGAAACGTAGTACCACGTGAGAACTAGCATGATAGTGGACGTTTACAGTAACAAATCCAGCAGCATAATCAAGCCAATTTGTCATCATAAATCACAAAGGGTGGCCAGGACTTCACAAAGCACATCACTTCATCCGCAATGTGGAAACTTTGGAAACGCACCAGATTCTGATCTAAGCACAAGGATTTATGTAATGCCATTGGAGCTGAGCTGATCTGAAATGAATGCTAATATAAATAGTTCAAAACTTCCAGTCAATTCACATAAATGGCTGTGAGCGTAAACAAACGTATAGCATCAAAATTTTGTTTTTTCTCAGGTGATCTATTTAAGGTAAAAAAGAAAACGGGTTAAATGAAAAAGCAAATTCACTCTTTGACAGTAGGTGGCGCTTATGAAAAAGCCAAAATAGTGATCCACAAACACAGCAGTGCATTATGTTCCACATTGGTTTGTCACAGAGAAGACAAGCAGTCAAACAGCATTTACTTTATTTGATTACACTCTATTTTGATAGTCCACATTCTACCAACTACAAGACACTAATTTTGTCAACAATTTGCAACTACATGTCTACTAACTCTCAGAGTAGACTGTTAGGGTGGGTTTAGGATTAGTAGAATAAGTTTACATATACTTACAAAGTTTCTAATAGTCATTATGTTGTAGATCCATCAAAATAAAATGGGTCTACTACTACTCTAATAACTGCTAGTTGACATCTAGTTGCAAAGTTACTTACTGTAAGGAGATTGTCTAAAGTGGACTACCTAAGTATTAACATCTTTTCTTTTTACTGTTTATCACATAAAATCAAACACAAGAATACAAGGACAAGACACCCAGAATCCTTTGCTATTTACTGTTGCCAAACAAATTAGTCTGTTTATGAGCGGCACCAAGTGTGCAAATTTATGTAACAGCGGCAGCTCTGGGCATGTGACCAAAAGCATAAATCTTATTGGTTGGCCAGTTTTCTTCGTAGTGCAATGTAACAAAAGATTATAAAACCTTAAAAAAAAATTATATATATATATATAATATATATATATATATACCTTATATATATATAAATATATATATATATATATATATATATATATATATATATATATATATATATATATATATATATATATATATTTTTTATATATATATATATATATATATATATATATATATATATATATATATATATATATATATATATATATATATATATATATATATATATATATATATATATTTTATTTTTTTACGTACATAATGACACAAGGCATTACAACTTTCTCAATTTTTATATCTATATATATATATATATATATATATATATATCTATATATATATATATATATATATATATATATATATATATATATATATATATATATATATATATATATATAAATAAAATAAAAAATATAATATATATATATATTATTTTTTTACGTACATAATGACACAAGGCATTACAACTTTCTCAATTTTTATATTTATCTATATATATATATATATATATATATATATATATATATCTATATTTATATCTAATGTAACAGGTCTCTAGTTAAAAATCATTACAAAGTTATTACATGGTTACATCTGAAAAACCACAATATACTGTACTATTAAGTGTTCTTTAATGCTATATTTACTGATTGGGTTAATGTAAAATGTTGCAAATAAATGCGTTGTCAAATATTCACTGAAAACATGGAAAATATTGCTACAAAACGTCAGATGCCTGCTCCACACTGTATGTAAGCTGTTTTGTGACGCATTAGTTTTCCACATTTTATAATATATAAACAATGTATTTATCAAACACCGCTTTTACTGTTGGATACGGCTTTAGCGCAGACAGCGCACTGTAGGTTATTACGCTAGAACTACGGTACATTCTCAAGGGTATTTCTTTGCATGCATTGAGAAACTCTGACAGTCATGTTAAATGAGGCCTGAGACGAGACGAGATAAAGCAAACGAGAGACACGGAGGCAGGAGCGCTGCTGTGCAGCCTGAGGTTCTGTGAGGGTGAGCGGTGCACCTGTCCTGTTCTCTCACAAAGTCCTCATTGTTCCGTGTCGCTCACCTGTCCGTGGGTAAAGGGGCCAAGCGACAGACCTGATTTACTCTGGATTCCAGCACCCTGCCTCAGCTGACCCTCCCTCTCCCGCCCCGTAACCTCTCCCATAATCCCACCATAACAAGCTCTCAGTGCTAATGCTCTTGTTCTCCACTGCACCCTAAGCACTGTCATCCTCCCCTAATAAACAGCGTTTCAATACTACTAACCAGTTTACTATTTTCATTTGATGTTTCAGAACGGTGCTTTAGTCATACATTAATATATTTTAATATACTGTATATCTTAATCTTAAAGAACACGACATGAAAACATCTCAAATTTAACTAAGAAATCAAAAAAATGAAATGTTTTTTGTGGAAAAAATATTTTTTAGATGCACCGACAATATTCATGATAAAATGACTTTGTAATGATATTTTTAAGGGTTGTCATTACACCACATGTTTTTTTTTTTTTTTTTTTAAATATGATATGTTTACATTTATGGTGTGCTGCTTTTTTCAATTGTTTTTTAATCTGTTTATTTAGCATTTTAATGGTATTTACGTTCTATGTTTATATCTGACAAACAGTTCTATGGAAGCTTATTTACCACGTAAAATAATAATTGAAAAACATTTTTAAAAAGGTAACTGCAACTTCTCAATTTAGAAATTTTACCCAAAGATCATATTTAAACTTGTAATTGCAAGAAACAAGTCAAGATTTGTTAAATAAAAAGTCGCAAATGACCCTTTCATTTGGTAGGTATCTATGCTGTGGTGTAAACAAGCAAAAAAATATGCAAACCATCTAAATAGGCTCTTTTTCTTAAAGCAAAATATTCAAGTTCTTTCTTTTGATTTTGTGCCCAAACATGATCTTAAGAGGTTTTGTAAGATTTACAAAAAAATGTGAAATTGGATGAAAGGAGGGGGGTTTTACATTTACACAGAAAATATGAAAGGCATCCGTAAAAGCACACATACGTTGCAAATTTAGAACAACATTGAGAATGTAATTTAGAATGACATTCAACTGACATTTTCCTAATGCTCGACATCATAACATAGCAAATGTGATTTTTTGCGATGATTATCAGATGTTTAAAACGGCAAACAATGCTTTCCAGATGGCAGCTGCATCATACCTAAGCGTTTATTATAATAAATAAACTAATCAAATATAATCGAATCACGACTGATACACTTCTGTAGCATGGCTAGGAGCGGCCTTTTTTCTTAGTACACAGTGCTGCATATCTTGACAGACATGTGAAAATGCATTCATGCCAGGATCTGTGTGTTCATACAAGCGCACACCTCACGTCCACCCAACCACAACACCCTCCCTTGCTCCCTCCTGCATCCGTACCCAGCGCCAAGCTCCACATCTCGGGGTTCCCAAGATCCCCTCAGACCCATAAAGCCGTTCTCCAGGCACCGAGCCAGCAGCGATCCATCAGCTTTAACTACTGCTTGAGCACAGTGCCAGGCTTAGCGCTGTTTTATTTTTACCGTGAACTACTGGGGACCTGAAGATACAGGAAAGGAAAGGGGGAGGGATGGAGAAAGGACAGGATTCCGGCTCCATTCTCTACATCGGCCAAAGTTAACAAAAACACCCTCCTTTTATCCACTGTTCCTGAGCCGAGTCCAGATCCCATCCCACTATTGACAGGAAAAAAAAAACCTTATCAGGACCCTGGATAGTGAAGCTCTAGTATAGTGGAGTAGGCTTGGAATAACGCCTGTGCATTACCATTAATATTTCAGCTGACAGCAAAACTTAATATTTCTGTGGATATTTATATTCGTGGAGATATCGAGTGAGAATGGAATGATTTACAGAAACAAATAAGCTGCTACACAGCAAACAGTTATCTTTATTAAACAGTCATATCTTTATTTTGTATATGGCCGGGAAACTGTGAAACTACCTTCATACAACTATGTTGAGAAACATGGAAGCTAGTTTCTACCTCAAAGTAAAATATACAACAGGTAACAAATAACAACATGAGAAAGTAAAAATGAAATATACGGTTGCAACTGAGATATAAAGTTCCAATTACAGAAAAAGTCTGAAAACCGCAACTACAATGAGAATGTCGTAACTGAAACATTGTCACAACTGTGAAATATGAGCTCAGTTGTGAGAAACATTCACAACGGCGAGAGATAATGGCACAAGCGAAAGTCGCAATTATAAGAAACAGTAGTTGTAACTGTAAAGCCGCATATAATCATAGTTGTGAGAATTAAAATTGCAGTTAAAGGAAATATTCGCGAGTACAGTCACAAAATTGACTGCTTCTATGACAAATCTGACATACAATACAATTGTCGCAAGTCATTTTAAATGTGAAAAATTAGCTGCAAATGTGTAAATGAAGTTAATATTGTGAGAAATACAGTATTCTCTAACCATGTAAAAGCCGTCACAGTTGCGACAAGTCACCAATTGAGAACAATTCAGACATACGGAGACATTGCCAGAAAGACACAAAAAGTCGCACTGCAAGAAATAGTTGAATTTAAAATATATAGTGACAGCTTTGAGATATCGAAGTCATGTTGCCAAAAACGGTCACAACAGAGCATAGCACTTTCTAAAATTATGTATAGGTCCCTTTACAAATTAAAAAATATTGTACATATTAGATTACTGTTACACAATTTAATATATAGAGAGAAAAATAAGATCTAAGATGATTAGAACAAGCATGATAGCTGCTATTAAACTGCATTTAAAAAACTGATGGGTGGCAGCAGTTGCTAAGGTAATGTTTTGAGTTTAAATGCACCCAGTAGCCATGTAACTAGGAAAGAAACACTTTGAGGTTTAATTATTTCACATTCGTTCACCCTATAGATTCTTATGGCTCAGACTCAACCACAATCCATCATAAAGTTTGTCCAATAGCATGTGCTTCAGCACATTTTGGCAAGAGAACAAAAAATAAGACACTTATGACCTATAGAAATTTGTCAGAAAAGATCTGCCATGATTTTCCAGCTGTAGTGTTAAAAACAGACTTTTTAAAAAATGACCAGCTGTGCCCCTAACCGCCATCCAGCTGGTGTCATTTTACAACGTTTTTAAAGGGGTCCCGGTGTCCTTGTTTCATATTAAACCAATGTACCACCTTCAAATTATACGGACCTACAATAACTTATCATACATAAGAGGGAAAAAACTATACAAGGTTGGAAAAGATGAATTCTGGTGGAGCCAGATGGAGAGACAGAGAAAACAATTCCTTCCCACGGGAGGGTGATACAAACTCTGGCTCTATTCGAAGAGTTGGGAATGAAAAGAACAAAGTGTGTTATTTTAGTGCTCTGTGTGTCTGCCATGTTTTTGGACACAAAATATAGCATATGCGTCTCAAATAAATACGTGATTAATGAGAAACAGTCATATCTCACTGATGTGGTGAAAGCTTGCCACACTTACGGGAAGTTGCCACCCATATGCGACTTCTCTCCGCTGCCAAATCATTTGTGGCAGTAGTTTGGCTAAAGATACAATGGCTCATGTGACACTTCTGAAACAGAAGTAAAACTTTATCATTTCAATTTGGATTTACAAGCAGTACAGGCTACGCTGTGTCACTCTCTACTGAGTACCAGTCTGCCACCCATTCTCATTGACTGTGGTTGCAGTGAGATACTACGGCATACGAGAGACACTAATCGGCACATTTTAAAACCAGCTTGGGCCCAGCCATTCACGTGGATGTTCCTTTGACAAGTGCGGCCTATCCAAAGACCTCTTGCACCCTTAATAGAAAGGTTTTTCTTGATGACAGTGGCCTCTTTCAGCAGGCTTATGAAACTTGTCACCAAACAAAAAATGGTTTCAGAATGGTTTGAGGAACATGTCAAAAGGGATTGTAGGTTTGCCTTGATCTCCAAATTCCCCAGATCTCAAACCAACTGACTTATGGGTAAGCCCATCCCCTCAAACGCAGATGAGCCGATGGCAGTCGAACATCATTTCCATGGAGAGCAGAACTCGGACATCTGTAGGTTGCAGTGATAGAGAGAAACACTGGAACACCGAAGCTTGCATCGTTTTATGGAGTTTAAGCTAAAAAAAAAAAAAAAATGGTGATCTGTAAACCCACACTTCAACACTGTAGAGATAGTTCTGGAAAGGCTTTAGAAACCTGACATAGAGCTGGCCTCCAAATTCCCCAGATCTCAGTCTAATTAAGCATATATAGGATGTGCTGGACCAAAAAATTCAACCCATGAAATTCATCCCACTTACAAGACATGAGTATACTGCTTTGTGGTGAAAGATACCACATGAGCTCTTTTGGTATCTGTGTCATACGGAATTGTATATAACGTGAACAATTTATAGAATGAGGTCAGCATTCTATCAGTTTAATTAAAGAGAATAGCTTTATGTTAAATTTCCTAATTTAGTACAAAACTATTTTACTTAAAGGTGCTTTATGTAGCATTTTGAGTCTACTAAAGCATAAAAACATCACAATATGTTTGCAGATATTTAACAAAACATACTTGTTTATCTAAAAAAAACAATGCTACAGTCTATTGCACTCATTTGAAAATGTGCATTCAGGCCCGGAATGTCGGCCTCTGTTTTGGCCTGTGAAACCCACCCACTGCCAGTTTAACCACTCGTGGTTTGAATATGCCAGATTGCCAGTTGATGGAAAAAGACTATTTAATTTCAGTCACTGAAGATGTCAAACAAAAGGGCTCTGAGCGGGAATCTGGCAAACTGCATGTGTGTCAGGTCTGTGTAGGAGGAGCTGGTTAAAAAAAAAAAAAAATTGTATTTTGAATTTGGACTGCAATACCCAGTTCAATCATACATACAGCACCTTTAACACTAAAGATAAACAAAAGAAAATCAAATTAATGCTGCTAATGTAAACATTCCTATATATCTTTTTTGTGTCTTTTTTTCTTTGGTGTCGTTTTAAAGCCTTTGGCAGCAGATTTGCTGGATATGGTCTGGCTCAACTGTAGATGCGTATCAGCTCTCTGCTAATAAACCTTTAAAAGCTTTAAGGATTTAATGCTTACGTGAGAGTTCACCCCAAACCCTCTATCACTCACACAAGTCCCACAGACTCTTATGTCACCAAAGATACTAACAACTGTTGCAGATGGCGGGTAATCAATCATAACACGACAGCAAACTATTTCAGGAAGGCACATCACTTCTGTATACTTTCATGATGACTTTCCCACATATATTCAAACATAAGGGTTTAAGCTCCTGGTCTGACAGCAGTGCTCTTTCAGCAGGTATGGACTGAAAACTTGGCACCAAGATAAATTACATCAGAAGGTTTTTCTGCATTTCAGCATGGGCACATTGCACGCTTTACTAAATGAGTTGCTGTGTTCTTTTGTCACCATCTAAAGCACAGAGACATACAAATGCATAACATTTGTATTGCATGCATAAAAAAATATCATGAAAATTGATGGAAAAATTATTTATACTACAGGGCTGTTTGAATGCTTGAATCTGATTGGCTGACAATCCCACAAGCTGAAATGCTGAAGGTTAAAAATTACATTATAATAGGTTCATGTGAAGATTGTTTACAATTTACTTAAATTAGAGTACTTAGAATTTATTTCTGATAAGTATAATAGTCTAAAATGTTACAATCGATAGCTCAATTATACTACAAGGTTCATATAATCAACATTGCATATAATTTTGTTAAAAATAAAAGGTAAGCAAAGGGACACAGTGGTCGGCCCCCAAAGACCACGCCGTTGACTAGTGATTTAAACTAGTGTTATAAGGTAAACTGAAACTGAACCTTAACGAGAGAACAATCTGTGCCACAGACAGGAGTGTTGAGTAAGTCCAGGTGATCCTGCTGAAGATGTAGCCCAGAAGCAGTCACACGGTGATCCTTTGGCCTGCCGTGAAAGCTATTAACGCCTTGAGGAACTAACACGGCATGCCAGGCCATCAACCCCTCTGCCAGTCATTTACACCTTGGGGACCGGACTCAATTTAAGCAGTTAGTCAGTAAATTCAACGGAGCTCAATTCTCACCTCATATCCAAGCACAATACATTCACTCTTGAAGCTCACTGTGGAAAAGCTGAAATAAACAGAGGTACTAAAAACCAGAAAGTGCATTTGCATGTCTTTGGTACACAGCTGCATTGCTTGGGCAATATATAAATCCATTGTTCAGAAAAGAACTTGGCCTTGGTTAAAAACTAGAATTTGGCTGTGGTCAAAAATCGCATAACGTAAAGTTGACTGCCAATATATACAGAAAACAAAGGGAAAGAAGGAACGAGATATAGTTCTGGACAACAGATGGGTATTTAAAATGGTTCAGCATTGGCTGACGTGCTCCATGATTTAGATTCAAAAATAGTGATGGGATTCATTTTTGCTAATTGGTTCTTTTGAACAGGTCGTTTTAACAGGTCTAACCGATGCAGTGGCTCTTTTACGTTAGAGGGGGGATATTACATTTGAAAAAAAGCTTTGCTTCTTTTAAAAAAAGTTATGACATTTTAGATCATGTACAAATATCACAGGTTACTAAATATGTCTGAAAGAGTCAACTATTGGTTCAGTTTGAAGAAAGTATTTTCTATGTTATAACATTTGTTTAGAACTCCAAAGTTCACTTGAAAAGATCTGACTCAAAAGAATGATTTGTTTTTCAAAATGGTCATCCACCAGAAGTTTTTGCAGCACAAGGGTTGCAATCTACACATTACCAGACTAAATAACTGCAGACTTAGCATTTGCTAACTAACCATAGCAAGAATGTTTAGCTAAACTGTATCGTTTTACAATATCCACATGGAATCCTTGTCTCCAACAGCCTGAAGTATTTCTTGTCGTATTTCCATTTTGGTCCTTAATGTCAAAATTTAAAACCATACAGGGCAAAGTCCAAAAGACCTGAAGGAGAGCTTCAAACACTTATTCCTCAAGAAACCTTTTAGGAAAAATCATTTGGCCAAAGGTCCCACATCATTACAATTCATCAAATGATTTCTGGCCGTTTTTTAACGTGCTTGAAATCGTAGTTCCAGAAAGCGTGAGTGTACTTCACTCTTCAGTGTTTCCAGCTCTTGAACACATGGAGCGAGTTCTCACGACCAGAGTCATCAGATACAGGCCAAGCTGAGCTTTTTGAAGCCATGTGTTTTGTTTGTGATATGAAAGATCTGAAAACAAAGATGATGGCAGGCTGTCTCCATCTGAAGGCCTTGTCGACTTGATCTAAGTGCTCTTGAAGAGTGTGAAAATAAATCCAGACAGCATGGAGCACATTCATTAAATATACATCGAGGCCTATTAAAAACCCATTGATAATAGATGGAATGAGCAGCGAAGCCGTGTAGATATCCATCGAACCATTGGCGCTGCTGCTTATGGGATGCTCAAGGATGAAAGTGACATCTTTCCTTTCCAAAGCATCACCTGTAGTTGTAGCCAATGTCTCCAGGACAGACGCTATGAAGACTTCCAAAGCGGATCCACATGTCTGAGCGTGTGAGAGCAAACCAGGATCTCTGCTTTCATAATCTGATGTCATGTTTTACAGGTGTGCGCATTGATGCTGATGGGAGTAAACATCGGGGATGTGCGCAACGACTAATACGACAGTCGTTTAAAGTCGACTAGTCTAAAAGCAAAAAAAAAAAAAAAACCCATAAGACATAGTGCATGCGTGTATATACATGTTACATCCCTCAGATGATCCCTCAGTGAATTCCGCTGGCCTCGTGTTATCATCATTTAATTTTAGGCAGTCGTTAAAAAGAAAAAAAAAAAAAAAAAAGCACACACAACAATTGCCAATGCATAGCTTATTTATTCAAATCAGCTGGGGAAATGCAGAACAATGGAAAACCAAATAGCCTGACAGAAGTCTTCATCTTCATATAACGTTAGCCAACGCATCAAAACACAAGTCAAAAAGAATTGATAGTTTTCATATGACGTCTCAACCTTATAGGAACGTGCCCTGGCAGGCAAAACAAAGCTTCGCTCCACTGACCGCAGTTTGCATTAAGTAGTAATGTAGTAAAATGCAGATATTAAAAAAAAGATATTCAGTAAACGCCTTATTGATCGGGTTGGGTTCAGTGCCAAATCGATACTTTTTAAACAGTTCCGGTGCCTGAATATAACACCTATAAAAACACCTTATTTTGTACAGGCAAGCAGCTGAAGCCAACATATAAACAAAGAATATAAATAAAGTTTTCCGTTAAGTGGTTTGTTGTCTGACTGTATAATGATTTAAATATTGCTGCGGGTGTTTATGATGGATTGCAAATAGCCAAAATTGTGTTCGCATACCTTTGATCTATGGTTTTGAGGCTGTGAAATAAATATTTGAGGCTGTGAAACAGATGAAAACTTGACACGCTTGTGCTGCAGTTCTATGGATGTTTTGCCCTCCAGGTCTTCAAACTGGTCACATGAGTCAAAACTATGAATAGGAAAGTTGATCAAGGAACAGAATTAAAACGTCTTTTAAATATTTACTTTGTATAGGCAATATAGTCTAAAACCAAAATAAACCAACAATTTCTCGGACCACGTGTTATTTGTTCAGTGAAATTATCAACGTGATCTGCTGAAAGACGGGACCTGAGGGTGATTAATTCTAGCACTTGTGCTAGAAATGTGCTCTGCAGGAACTGAATTCTTAGACACGGAGATAACGAGAAGCAAGCCGATAGTTTCAGAAAGTGCCTGGACATCCTGCAAATGACATGAAGGAAACTAATGTGAGATCTGTGGTTAAAATGTAGTTTTCACCCACATTTTATTTAACTTATAACTTATTTAAAATGTTTTAAATGTAGTTTTAAAAGTTAAAATGATAGCAATCCGAATAATAAAATCAATGTCTTTTTTCTGTTGCGTAACTGACTACTGCTTTCAGTGCTGACTAGTAGGAGCTGTAACATTTAGTCGACTAGTCAAACTGACCAGCGCATCCCTAGTAAACACCTGGTTAAATACAAACATGGATGTGCAAAAACTACGTTTTTAAATTAGACAGAATGAACATTTTCAGACAGACTTTGTTGAAGTTTGAGACCACGATCAGTGGTCACTAAAATGGAGATCTTTGGATTAAGTAAATTTCACAAATAATTATAAGTAAACAGCAAGTAACTTATTTAAACACAACATTTTAAAATATAAAGACTGCAATAGTATTTTCGGTAACACTTCAGAATAGGTAACACTTGTTAACTAATAACAACTTTTTCCAGAGACATGGACAAATTTAAAGATGCAACTTCTGTGAGAAGATTTAGATTTACAGACGATTCACTGAGACATTGAATTATTACAAGCACCAAAAACGCCAGGTCTTGCATGACTAGTTGACTATTTTGCCCACTTTTAGTTGAGAACATGAATATTTGAGCAAATCAGGTGATGCTGTCCTGTGGCAGTGGGACAGTGGCTGTTTGTGACCAAGAATCCAACAAACCGCTGCTTATCCCTGAGGTCTCACGAGTCCGTACCTGTCTCATCTTCGAAAAATCAAGGATCTCTCATGCTACAAACCTACATATTCCCATCCAGCACTTGAGCCCAAGGGGGGGGAAGATGTGCTGTGTTGGGTTGCAGTGGATTTGGATTCGTACACCTTGAGAACAGCATTTCAGCTATTCCAGGTGAACCATTTGTCTTCAGAATGTTGTGGCCAGTGGCTATATCAGGTGTAGCTGACTGCTGGATCAGCCAAAGCCAGGGAAAGTGCGTCAAGCTGAAAGAATGTAGCCGGGGACACAGGTGAGGAGAGACTAGACCCTGTGCATCTCAACCGTACTTCAATCTAGCGCTCTTTGTAGATGACAATGGCCCTTTCATGACATCTGTCACCCCTGGCCCGACTGAAATTGCTACTGCGCTTCTGTTCTTCAAAGAGCTTGTTATTAGTTTGCCCTAAGAGCATGAAGCAGCTCGCCAACAGCCCTGAGAGCACAAGAATATTAAAGAAGCTAAATGCTGGGATCCTCCACAAGATGCCCTGTGGGACTCAAGCTAACAACCTTCACAAGGATGCGCATATTTAAAAAGGTGGAAACCAAGAACAAGTCGGATATAATAAAAACGTGAATGAGTGACACTGGGCTATGAGGAAAATATATGAAGCTGTCAGAAGTTCTTGGAATGGAACACTAGCTTACTATTCCGAAAGCTAGCTATTAAATAACTATACTGTAGTAGCTGTTCATTAATATTGTAATAATGTTTTTAATATTTAAATGTAACAATTTTGTTATTATTATTGCTCAGTATGTTTATATTCATTAACATTTACATTTAACAAATTTTAAAAACACTTATTGTAATATTTGACTGTACAATAATTTTGATTAAGAACAGGTTGAAATAGGAAACAGTACATTTTTTGTCATTTTAAATGTTACAGCAACAACAATTATTATTATTATAATCACACAGCTATAAATCTGTTATAATGATAGTAATGACATTTCTATTGTTGTTGCTGTTGTTTTTAAATATGTTAATAACACTTGGAATAAAAATAACATTAGTTAGTAGTAGTAGTAGTAGTAGTAGTAGTAGTAGTAATAATAATAATAATAATACTACATTTAAAAATGTAAAAATATTTAAATGTATTATTATTATTTTAATTATCATTAAAACAAAGGGAATAACCTTTGGAATAAAATCTGGAATAACAATAACAGTTGGTTAGAAGTAGTTAATAATAATGTATTATTTTTATTATAATAATGCACTTAAAATGTACAAATAATAATTATAATATTATTTAAACAACAAAATAGATAAGTTGAGTTTTACAGTAGTTCCATAAAATTGTTTGAGTCAACTTAATTCAATTAAAGATTTGGCTTTATTATATTTTATAACTATTATGCAGTGTAATTGAATTATTATTTAATTAAATTTTGATTTTATAGATTTAAAAGCTTAAAAATCTAAAAACAGATTGAGGATCAAATGGTTTAAAATGTTCAAACAGCTTAATTTATTAAATTTTTTAGCTAAACAAAGCCAGATGCATTTGTTTCTCCAAAAAGAAACGGGACAAACATATAACTAAGATATGCAGAGAGCACAGATTTCTGTCAATAAGAAATACTGAAGTTAATATTCAATGAAACATTGCAGGCAGGACTACCCCAGAATGACCTAGGCGATGTGAGCTGAAAAGCTGTATCAATGTGTCTGAGAAAAATAGTTTATAAGTGATCATCTATTCTCATAACACTCTGACTTTTAGTATCAAATAACAGTTATATGGAGACGGATTCCTGTATGGCCTATTTTTATAACTTTCGTAGCGTCATGGCAGACTCGCACCACAGATTCTGAGCTCATCCTTCAGCGTAGAGATCTAAACAGTGGAAAAGGAAAGTGGATCGGCCAATTATAACATAGATCCTGTAGGCTCTAATTCAGAGAAAGCCACACTCCAAACAGGCTTGAGTTTCAGCATAATAAACACGGGGATTGTTGGTAACTCCACACAGATGGGACAGTTTTCCACACCTACTGCTGGATTCGGTGTTTGCCCACCACACCCTATCCCACCTTAATATGGACACAGTTCCCATACTGGGAACTTTAAAGAGTAAGGGTTAAGCTTTCAATTTTTTGCTTTATGAACTCTGCTTTAAGGCACACAATACATAAGGCACAACTGTATGTATGTGTGTGAGCCCTAGATACTTCTACAAACATTGACACTGTAACACAGACATCACACGAACCCACAGTGATTTGTAACTGTCATACAATATACAAATATTCACACATACACACACACAAATGGGCCATTAAAGACTTTGAAATAACATGGCCCTACCCAGAGATGCCTGGGAATACAAAATAGCATTCATAAACATTGACAAACGGCAGTTTATTACATGTATTTATTAATATGCGCATAACTGTAGATGTGTTCAAGTAAAAACAAGCACATTAACCCACCCCTCATTAAATCATGATTAATCATTCAACAGATTATTTTAGACTAGCCACTTTTTTCATTGAATTAATTTTCTTTATTTTAAAATGCATTAATATTACAGTGCTTAATGATAACAATGATATAATCTTTAATACATTATTATTATTATTGTTAAACAATTACTACATTAATGTAAATTTTTGGATAGTTTTTTTTTAATAAATGCTTATACAACTTTCATTATTACTACTACTACAAAATATTAGTATACTGATAATAGTAATTAATAGTAATAATTTTAATTGAAAAACATTATGAAACATTAACAGTATGTCCTTTAGGCAGTGCATGCTTTGAGGGGGCTCTATAGCAAAAATAATATAGTATTATATAACATAATATAATATAATACATTCATTTTAAAATAACACTATTGTCAAACAGTTGTTGTTGTTGTTTTTTTTTCTCTTGTAATACAAATCATACTTTTTTGGATTTTACATCATCTATTGAAATGGGGTCTGATGATGAGGTCTTTGGCATTTAACCCAATTCTGTTACTTCATGCAAAGCTGAGCATTTGTGAAATATGCTGAAAATTCTTGTTTCTGCCTGCACACCAGGTGTCGTTGGGCACATTAAATAACATTTGTTAGACAGTCCTTACACAACTCCATACAAACATTTACGGTGGAGCGCACAGCCCAGAGGGTCTGTTCAGTGGCCCCACAGAAGATTCATACGGTACATCTGAACTGACAGATTCAGGGCTGTAATGATGGAAAAATGAGTGCAGGAATGATGGACCGAAGGTAAACGTGCATCTGCCGTTGCTTTCTATAGATGTCAAGGGGGTAATTCGGTGAGAAAAACCCATTGACCCACTTCAAGCTAAAATACAAGTGAAATACTAGCTGACATATATATGGAGTTCAGTCATGAAACTCTTCTGAGCAGCTGAATGGTGTACTTAAAACTGCTTGTTTCATTAGTCACGTTGTTGTTGTTGTTTTACAACACAACACAAACTATTTCCCAATGACTGTATTGAATCAGCTGATTGCACACCATGGGATTTCCCCAGCACCACCTGTCTACATCTGCTCTGGGCTTCTCCCTATTTTCCTTGCAGTAGTGTGTAAATTACACTGTCAAGGGCCAGAAAAGTATAAAAAAACATCATTAGAATAGTCCATCTGCCATCAAAGGTTCAACCGTAATGTTACGAAGCAACAAGAATACTTTCTGTATGAAAAGCAAACAAAAATACCAATTCATAACAACAGAATAGCGTAACACTATTAGTCTCCAAAATCGCACTACGGTGACGTCATGATGCCGAACTGAATGAAGTCTTTATTTTTGTTTTGTTTCCATAAAAAAGACGGATATCCTGACACTTGAGCATGAAGTTCACCTTGAATCTCATAACGGTCCATTCATGCGGTTGAACCACTGATGGCAGATATACTATTTTGATGATGTCTTGACGGTGTTTATTACTTGGCAGTCAATGGAAAAGTCACAAGCCTCCCGGTTTTCATCAAAAATATCTTAAATTGTGTTCCGAAGAAGAATGAAACTCTTACGGGTTTGGAACAACATGGGGTAAGTGAGTTATTTCTGTGACCATTGTGACTTTTTCTTTCAAAAAACTCAACAATATATATATATATATTTTGGGGAGAAATAACTAAGTACAGGACAAAACAACTAGAATGTGGAAACAGAAACAAGAGACTGAGTTTTTAAGTGTGCACAGGGGATATGAAGTGTGTGGCGGAGCTCCAGGAGTGAAATAGCTGTGGGGGAGCCGATATCGTGAGATTAAACGCATGGCCTAAGTTTGCCACACTCAGTGTGAAAACTCGCAGTGCTGATGAGGTCATAGACGTGTGAGCCTGCAAGTTGGGGAAACATCAGAGATTTTTACAGCAAGTCATCAATCAACTCACCGCCTGCCCCAACCAGCCAAACAGAGTTTAAGAAGGCAAAAGTCACACATTCATTCGCCTTAAATAACGTCTCCATTACAATCATACATAATGGGCCTTTTTAGCGAAATTGACATTATAAGCTCTGTCAACCCTGTGGCGTCTTGCAGCTCGGTGGTGTTAAGATCTTCAGATTTGGCTCCTGCTACTCAGTTGATGTCTTTAATTAGCTTCTGTCCAAGCTCAGGAAAATGAGCCTCAAAAATGGCTGGAGGCATGAATGTTGTATTCTATAACACAGTTCGGCATATTTAAAGGGATATTTCATCCAAAAAACATGACAATTCTGCCATAATTTACTCAACCCTCGAGCGGTTATAAACCCTTATGACTTTGTTGTGGAACAAAAACAAATCAAGATACTCCGAAATAATTCTAAATAAACCATGATTCCAAATATTGACTGTGAATGTTAAGCTTCAAAACTCGCTAAAAACACAGAGAAAGCGATAGTCCACTGGTCCAGTTCTGCTTAATAAAACAAAGATTCAGTCCTCAATTCTCTTCAGTTTTTTTATTTTCAGAAATAACTTTATTACGGTCTCTTTCCCACAAAAAAGCATTCAAAAGACAGTGCAAGAGACATGCTTATCAATTTTGGAGTGCTTTTTTGACAACATTTATATGACAAGTTCATGGAGTCATCTGACCTAATGAATGAATCAGTCCCATCTGCGAAAGAATCAGTTTCAGTTTTTTGGCGCCACCGCTGTTAAAAAAACAGAACTGTCTGCATGTTGTGGAGGAACATTGTAGCTGGAGCTACTTCTCTTTGTTCATGCCTATGATGAATCACACAGTTACCAGGCTCCTCCGCAACAGTGCCTACCTGAACCGGTCTAAGTAGTCAGATAAAAACTTATAGCTTAAGCCAAAAATACAGTTTGGAAGTTGGATTCTTACACAATATTGTATGACTTTATACAATGTGGAATATTCTGCAAGAATCACCATTGTGGTGCTTTTTTGTCATCTTAAAACTAAATTTGTGAGTCCGATCTACAAAAAATTAATTTGATCTATGAACACAAATGAATGTCTTGAGTCAGATTTGTACATCTGATTAAGCACCGATTTTTTTAAACCGATTTAACCAACTAATTCAATGATTCTTAGATTAACAGCTCACTAAATGGAAAGACTCTCGAAATATGCTGCTTTTATGGTGCTTTCCACAGAAAAATATCGGCATTTGGGTTTGGGACGACACAGGGGTGAGTTAATAACAGAATTTTCATTTTTTAAACTACTCCTTTAAGTCTGAAGGGAAGCAGCAGCGCAGTGTTGATTGTTGTGTTTTAGTCTGGCTTGAATGCAGTTCTGTGGCTGAATAATTGGCAGGAACAAGACTGATCTGTTAAGTACATGGAGAGAACATTGGTGGCTACGGGCTTTACGGGCTTTCAAGAGCAGGGGAGACGGAGCACGACTGGGTCTCTAAAGCTCTTAACATTACTCACGCTAAGCACGCTGTCAGACAGCAGGACATTCCTGTTTGTTTGGGGCATTGTGGGAAAATGACAGTGGTTTTCAAATGCGATGTTCACAGCTCCTGAAACCTGAACTGTTTTCCAGCTTGTGTGAAAGTGTATCGCTTGTAAAGGTGTCAGAGAAGGCCATTAATGCTGTGAAAGAGCTTAAAGCAAAGTGCACACTTTATGCACTGTAAAATTATTGGGATTTCACAAGCTTTAGCAGTAATTTCTTACAATAAAATGCTGTGTACTGTGAATACTGGTGATTTTACTGGAAAATGTATGCAGATTATGTTAGTTTCAGTTATAACTAGGCTCGTAACTCAAAGCTGCAGAATGTTCATTCTGTTCTCTTCCATATAATGAAACTGGATGGGGACCAAGGGTTGCCAATCACCAAGCATATAAAACTTTAATAAAAGTGGTTTATATGTCATAAGATCACTTCGTGTTGGGAACGGCTTTTAAAATGAGTACACCAAAATTCATATATAAACATCCTTGTGTCTTTTCTCATTCTTCTATAGAACATAAGTTATTTTGAAGAATGTGGGGGGATTAGGCTATAGGCTAACAACAGTCAACATGGTCCAAGTGTTGTTTTGACATTTTATAATTCAAGATTTTTCAGAACATTGGAATGACATGAGTAAATGATGACAAAAATGTTCATTCTTCACAGAAAATCTGGTTACACTATTTCTGATAGTCCATTTTAGACATTCTACTAACTATAAGTAACCTTTGCAACATGTCAACTAATTCTCATTCATTTTCAACTACATGTAAGCTAGCTCTCAGAGTAGGGTAGGTTTAGTGGAGTAAGTTCACATATTTGCAAAGTTTCTGATAGACAGTAAGTTGTATGTTATTAATCAGACAGTCTACTAATACTAATACTGACATGAAGGTGCAAAGCTGCATGCGAAACGCATAAAGATAAAGTGTTACCGAAAATCTTCCCTGACAGCCATTGGTCATTTCCATCTGATTCTGTGTTCCAATAAAGAAACAATACATTTTGTTGGTTTTAAAAGTAATATGGGGGATTAAATGATGGAGAGGACAAAAATACTCCCTCAAAGTTATGAAGTCAGAACAGAAACAGCCACTGCTGCAGATACAAAGTACTTTTTTTCTCCTTGCACAGTCAGATCAGTTTAGAAAGTCTGAGATGGAAAAGTCAAAGTAGATTTTACTGCGGTAAATGGGTGCTAACAACGTCTATTCGCAGGCAGTTAATTTCCAGCACATTAACCCTTCTAATAAACGTCAGTGTCAAATACGGCTGGCACATTTACACTCAACACGCACAACCATTTCAACCAGAAATGTTATACTTTTAGGCCAGCTAATATGAAGGAAAAGAAAAAAAATAAGCAAGCTAACTGACACAAAGAAACCACCAGAAGTTTCCATCAACAGAATGCCGCAGGATGGATGGTCAAAATTAATATGTTAAACAGAGGCTTTATTACATGGTATGCTGAACCAAATCAAGTGTCTTCCACAACAAATATGTGAAGATTTCAAGTAAACACAGAGTCCATATTCTTGAAGAAAGCAACTGAGAAGAAAAACAAGCAGGCCAAATATGTTTTGACTGAATATGTACCATAATTCACTCCAGAGATAAGGACAAACAGGGTTAATGCTCCTTTCTGTCAAATCTGAGAAAGTCTTTATTACAATCAAGTGGGAAAGTAGCCTGGACCACCATGAAACACAAATCTTACGTACTGTAGAAACGGCAGACATAGTGAACAGCCTGGAATAACAGAGTTCATAAAACTCACAAACTAATTGAAAGTCTATAAAGAATGCAAACACACACATACTGTGAGCTAATGAGAGTAAAGCTTTTCCGTATGGACACGTATGTTTTTGCTTATCTGTTTTTATGTTTATGTGTTGTTGACAGGGGCAGTCTGTCTCAGGAGGTTTGTTGTTGAATCTGGTTTGGTTTATGGCTCACTTTAAAGATTAGCCTCATTATAAAACTGCCCTCATAAGATAGATTTTACAGCTTCCAATTGCAGCATGGAACAGTGGGATATTATATAATTCAACATAATATCGGGGCCCACTAAGAAAAATGGAAAGTCCAAAATAAAATAGAAATTAATTGAAACAAGGAGCAAAAAGAACACCAGGCCAGAAGAGCGAGCCGTAGGCTATAATCGAAAGCCACAAACAGCTGACAGCAAAGACAGATAAAGAAAATAAGACTCTTAGACCCCATTCATTCGTTAATCGGGTCGATAATTATATCAGTGAATAATACGGACCCTATATGTCACAAGACAAGTATGCAAACATCTTCAACCGCTAAAAGACGTAGGTTTGAACCACTCGTCTTGATTTGGCTGAAGTATTTGGCGTAACTAGGGCACTGACCAATATGGAAATAATCAGTGAAATTATGAAAAAAATATTATTCTTTGGTTTCTCCCACTGGTACAGATGTGAGGTTCATAAAATTGCAGACGGGTGCTGTGCCCTGGGCAAAGAGACAGACAGAAAGATGGATTGAGAGAAACAAGGCAACCACAACGAAAACAGTAACAGCCGGGCTGTCGATGTGACAGTTCTACTGATACATCAACACCTTCTTTGTTACAATTTCGTAGAGCTGACTCTAGATACTTTGATATGCAATTATGCATCATTTTAAGCAGAAACAAACTCAGAACAATAGATTAAACTCAAAAAAGATGCAACCAGGCTCCACTGGAGAAAGCAGCACCTTAGGCAACATCTACTTTGTCAAACAATTTCAAAGTGTAGCTATGAGGCAAACATTCTTAGTAGTTACAATTACTAGACACTGAATGTGTTTACATGCACAATCTGAAACTGATTATGCTTAAGCGAACGATAAATTTTGTTCAATTTGCTTTGCATTTAAATGTATAAACTGACAATGTGACATACAGTGTTTACATACTGTACGCATGTTGGTGCCAAACACAGGGAGAGGTTTTTTTTTTTGCATCATCAGTTTATTTGATTATACATGCTTCTAATACAGATGAAAGGACTGACAAACATAACAGAGAGTGCCACAAGGCTCTGTTTTGGATCCTCTACTGTTGTTCTTGTTAATGCTTACTTTACGACTAAAAATGATTTGTGAAAACTTAAAAAGTGTGCTATATACATAATCCATTTTTTCTTTAATTTGTTGTGTTGAAGCAGTAAACTTTTCATAAATTGTGCTTACTCAAAGCAGCAAAACCACTCTTACTTGCAAATTCTTTTCATGTGAAATTGGATCTATTGGTGATACAACTGTTCCAGGGCAACCCTGTTAATTTTCCCTACTGTGAGGTTTTTGTGAGACATAATGACAACATGGACCGTTACAAAAGTAAACTGAATTTTGCATGTGTTTCCACTGAGTGATTATAAAATTCATTAGGATTGATTTTTTATCTTTTTTTCAGAGCTTGACTGAGAAACAGGTCTCTAAATTAACATGAGCTGTAGCGTTTGTGCTTCTGTTCAGTTTTATTTAAGCTATTAAAGTTATCCCACCAAGAGCAACAAAGTTTTATCAGTAAAAAAAGATAATATAATTATTACTCATCAAATCAACAATATCAATAATTTCATGTTTTTATGCTGAACTTTATAAACTCCAGAAGTGCATGTGTTGTGCATTCATGCTCCATGGACACCAAGTCCTAAGCAAAAAAACAAAAAAATCTGGCACCTTCATCATGACACTGTGTTCAAGCCAGGTCTCAACCTTAAATGAGTCTGACAATACTGCTTAAGGCAATATTAATATAAAAAAAAAAAAAAATCATTGTTATGCCGATTGTTCTCAGCTTTATTTCTTCTCCACACCAGATGTTATTATCTTTCTCTCTCTTTAACTTCAAACATTATCTTTGTAGAAGGTTTCTTCTTCATCTAGTCCATATAGTTTCCCTTGGCCTGTCACCTTGCTTTAATTGGGTGTTTAAAGCAATTAACAATACGATTTAAACAATGTTTTCCAAAAAAGTGCCACAAATTGGCTTGGCTCCTCAATAATTGGGAACCATTCCTTACTTTAACCTTTGAACACTACTTGTAAAGCTGTTAAACAAAACCCTGTGCTGATAGACTATTTCAACTCCTATTCTGTGGTTACCATAATTTACTAACCCAACTACATGACTGAACGAGGTGTGAGGTTGATGATTAAAAGTCCATGGGCTGAGGAGCATTTAACGATGGACTGCCAAACCGGTGAAATGTGGTGTGTGAAAGGCCAGTGTTATTATGGTAATAATTCAACCGGACTGAAATTCTAATGATTGGAGGCCCCTGCAAAATATGCGAGCACACACATACGCAAACAAGATGACTCGTTGAACAACTAGTCATCATTTCACAATTTTAGCCATATTTTCGGGACGGAAAAAGACTGCAAAATGTTTTCAAATGCAACACAATCTGGCCTGGTTCGGCTGATTCCATCCTCAAACAGGCAGCTCTGGTTGATTTCTAAACTTTTCCTTTGCTCGGATTCTGCCTGAAGTTAAGACTCTGTGGTCACTTAGACTCTTGTGCACAGAGTTACGATGTTATCACACACGGTTTCATTCTGCATAAACAGAAACATAAGCTAATTGGGGCAAAAGTGGAACATAAGCAGATAGAGGGAAGAGGAGTACGTAATAAATAAAATTAGAAAATATGTCCATCAAACCAATAAAAAGGTCATATTTTCTTTTTTAGAGGTTGAAATTTGGCCTACTCTACTGACTTTGAGAACCAAAACAAACTGTTGAATGTCTGTTTAGCTCTTTGTAAATGAGTTGATCAACCAAAACAACTGGCAGGAGATATAGTCTCAGCAGGGACGTTCTGCTGCTGCCCTGCACTGACACACAACAACCATAAATTGCAGAGCCATAAAACTTCCACAAGCCACATAAAACTTGATAACTGTGCTAAAAGTTTGAAATTATTATTCAGAAAGCAAGATTTCTGAATGTTTGGTGGTCAATTTTAACACCGCAAAACACTGTAGCTAAGAGAATGAGAATTTTCAATGAGAAAAAGTACATGAAAGTACTAGACAAATGGTTTTCTTTCCCGCAACATTAAGTTGCGGCGGGACATACAGAACATCCCTCTTAACTACGCTATAGGATATTGTTTGTCACGGCCCCAAAAAATTGTAAAAGGCTGCAATTTAACTATCTATTGCTTTAAGAGTGTTTTAGAGTGAAGCCAGGCACTGTATTCTTTTATACACAAGCTCACGCTCCAGTGTTTTCAGCAGATCAGAGAGGATTGTTAAAAAAATAACAATAAAAAAGCTCAGTAAATTTACAGCTAAATATTTATTATTTATATTGGTCAGTATTTTTCTACATTTAAATAATTAAGTAACAAAATATTATACTTTTGTTTATATACATTTATATTATAATTGCTATTATTAATGATACTAATAATAATAAATATTTGTATTACATTATTTGTGACACTGATTTATGGTTTGTTATAATGAGACAATATCTGGCTGAAATACAACTACTTGAATATCTTGTCCAAATTAAGTTCTTAGCAATGCATATTACAAATGTTTGTCATAAAGACGTTTTGATATTTACAGCAGGAAATTTACACATCTTCATCTTCTTAATATCTTAATGATTTTTTGGCATAAAAACATAATTGGCATATAATTTTGACCCATACAATGTATTGTCAATAAAAAAAAAAATATACAGATGCAACTGTTTTTTCTTTCATTCTCAAGCCGTGGGGTTGTCTTTGTAATGGTGCAAGTTAAAAAGACAAAAAGGTTTTACGAATTGTGACCAATATGACCAAGAACGTGCATCAATTTTGATTGGTCGAGTTTTTAATTTTGTGTTGACTTTGAAATTGGCCCGCGGTTAGATATTTCTCTTCATACTCTTAAAATAGCGTTTTCTCTCCTTTAGTTATTTTATAACCTCTCCAACTTCATACAAAATGATATTTCCAGTAGCCACGTCTATCATACAAACAGACACGACCTCCTGATGTGACGGGCAGGGAGGCCTTTCTCAGGCATGTCAGTCATCGCGCTCTCCTAAGAGCGTATGCACTCGATAGATCCATGATGGGAGCAAGACAGCACGTCTTTTCTGAAAGACGAGGGGAAAGGCCATTGCGTAAGTACTTGACCGCACTTCTTTGATCGCTCCGTGACTAGTTTGATTGACAGGAGACGCTGTCAGAGGCCTCTCTCCATATTGAACACAGCATTCCTTATGCCGAGAGACAGTGTCCCTCTGTCAAGGACCATTACTGTCCGTGAGGCTACCTACATATTAGTTGGAGTCGGGTGTGCACGTCTTTCTGGGTCTGGTTGATGATGGATGCTTTGACAATTACAGCAGACTGAGGCCCTGACTTCTTTGAGTAATAAAAGATGTCTGTTTGCCGTCAGTTTACTAAGTCCAGAGATGAAGTCTAATTAGCTGGCGAACGAGAGCTTGTTTTGTATAGCCATCAGATTACCAGGTTTGTGCAATTAATTACAAACAAAAACATTATACCAAAAAAATGCAATTAATCGTGCCTCTGACTGATACGTTAATGCTGGAATTTATCTAAACACGGAGTAATTAAAATGTGAGACACCAACCGCTAATGCAAAAAAAAAAAAATGAGAATTTAGAGAGCAGTCTGCTCTGGATCAGTAAGGAGCTGCCTGATGGACAGACGGCTAGAACTCAAGAATGCATGAATAAGCTTGGTGAGCTGATGGAATATCGTAGATGGATGTATAAGATGGGATGGATAGACAGACAAATACAAAGAGAGGAAGACAGAACAACTGAACAATAGTTAGAATGATAGAGACCGAAAGAGCGACAGAACGGTAGACGGACAAAGGCACTGAATCACAGAAGAACAGATGTGAGAATGACAGAATAGACAGAAGAATTGATACATAGAATGACAGAACGATAGAATGTGTGACAGACAGACAGAGCCGTTCCTGTTATTTTAAGGACGATAATGGAGTGGAGATCTGATTCAGTCAGAAGAGTTTCCTCATACACAGAAAGGTGGGGAAGGCGAGGAAAAATCGTGCCAACTTGGGGTTTGAACTGTCAACAAAAGATTCAATAGTGATTTAAAACCATATTCATAAATATAAATTTTAAAATTAGCATGCCAAAGTAAACCCCCCCCAAGTGTTTTATATCATAGAACACTATTAAATGTGGAAATGATATATTTACAGCTCAATAAGCCTTTTCAAAGTTGATTTTTGAAATGATGGCTCAGACCGCTCAGTCGGAAAACATGCCAATGCCACGGAATGTACCATCTCTGGAGTCGATTTCATTCGTCAGAGTGGAAACTATTTCTCTGCTTCAATGACATTACAGACATTATGCAATAAGAACAACAAAAACAATCAAAATGTTATCACAAACCAACAACCAGTGCTATACTAAAAACCTTAGGGTCTTTCTCAGAGTCATCTATAGTCTCACTCTTAGTATTTTTAGCATTTATAGCATAAGAGAGAGACAAAATTCTAACCACATAATGTTAAATTATACCTCAAGGATACAGCCACATTTAATAACTGCATACATGTGTACTGTATGTGTATGTATATACGGTGCAATACATTAACATTAATATTATATACGCATGCCATTTTCAATAGGTTAATATTTAAATATTTTTTGAATTATTGAATATGGTTATGAATTATTGTATATGGTTATGATATTTATTATCATTGCTGTCAAGAACAATAACAAAGGATAAAATCATTATTACAATTATATACAACTACTACATTCTTCTAATTTAAAAGTAACATTCTACTATTTTTTTTAATAACAACAACAGCATTATTTCATAATATTAATTACAATAATAGTAATTTTTTTCCCAATGTTATCAAATTTATATTTTCTCTTTCTTTTATTGAATTATTATTACTCTTATAACAATCTTTTTTTTCCTGATAAAGAGGCTGGTATATCTAACAATAAAAAAAAAATTGTTAGATAGACAAAAGTCTACTTGAGTGCTCCACTGGTCTCCTAACACACACACACACACACACGCAAGCTTCTTATCCAACCTACAGTTTTTAACATATCTATAAATATACAGGAAATCCCAAAAAAATACATAAATAATTAAAAGCTGTTGGCCTTGGCATACGGGTTTGTTTGAGAAAATTCCTGTATATTTAAACTGCCACTCGAAGCTCCTGGACGGCTGGTTATTTGAGGAGAGCTCTATACTCTCCATTCATGGACGCAGACCTCAGTCTCACAGGCAGGAATGAATCACGCTCTTTGACAAGGTGAATCAAATCAGCAGTGCTATTGATTTATGTATCGGCATGCGTTAGACTGGCCTTTTCAAAATGACGTACACAAACCGAGTTCCAGAAGTAATTGTCTTAAGATTTCTTTGGAACATTAAAGACGCATTAGAGCGATCAGCTCAGCTTGCTTTGGGCCTGTGTGGCAGCCAATCAAAAGGTAGGAATACGGTCCAGCATTAAGTGTTGGTGCTTTATGAGTGGTAATAATAATCTATGAACTTCCCGTGCCAGGTTCCCTTCTCCTGTTGTTTTTTCTGTCTGGGCCAAAGCACGACGAAGAGGAAAAAATCCCAATCCAACGACAAAGTCCAGGGACATGTTTTGAATTAGACTGGTGTGTTTTTGGACAGCGCAAATGAAAATGGGAACGTATTTATGGAGTCCAGAGAAGCTGATGGTCACATAACACTAAAGCCAAAGTTGCTCGTAGTAGTTACCTTTGGTATAAAACTAAATATTTCAATGTTGTTTTAACCCTGAGGAAGCATGTACAGTGTATAGGACTGTATACATTTACCTCAAGTGAAAAATGACATTCTGTCATCATTTATACTAAGTTGATTTGAAACCTGTCTATTTCTTATGTGGAAAAAAATGAATGTCTGAGGTCTAAGGAGATTTATGTGACGCTTTAAAAGAAAAAGCATAACAATTGTATGCACAATTATTGTTCCATATTCAGAGTATTTTTATGTGATAAACAATCCAAAATCTAAGTAATTATCCACTGAAAATTGTCCTGTACATAAAGCTCTGAAAACGATAATAAAAGATGCATGGACTTTTGCCATTGATTTCACCATTACATTTAACAATGTCAGTAAATTATTGTTATTAGTTTAACTTTAAGTGAGCATTAGATAATGGAAAAATTAAAGTAAAAAGAATAAATTGAAGAATTGAATAGACATTATTATTATTATTATTATCATTATTAGAAATTAAATGAACATGTTATAATCAAAATTTTTGCGCTCAAAATGTGAGAGATTTTTTCTAAAATAAAATTGGCCTGTGTGAGCAATCTAGACGATCTTGCTCTGACTTTTCCAATTTCAGTGACACAATTCTCTCTCTTTGTTTTTTGGAAAGCCTTTCTGAATGCAAAAACACATTGTGTTCAAGTGAACATCCCCTAAAAGCGATCCAAGGCCTATCAGAGTAGCCAACATCTAAAAGCTTTGTTTTAATTTGGAAAGTAATGTCTGTGCGAAATTACATAATCGACACTATTTGCCAGTTGCATCTTTTATCAGCGGCATTTTCATCACAGATGCATTACAGTGCTTTTAATGACAGCCATAAATATAAAAGAAAATCTCATATTCGGAGCCATGGATCATAACGACCCGAAGAGACTGAAATCCACCAGGCGATCTGAAACCGGCTCCAGCTTTGACTCTGATATAACATGAAGTTTCTGACAAGGGATATGCTTCAACTGGAGTCTGGATAATACCGCAGCGAAGCAAAACCTGTAAGGATTCCTGAAGTGTGAGGAGTTCCTGGATTAATAACGAACACATGTCCGGAGGAGAGCTGCTTCTTCCAGTGGCTGCGCGTCAGGATTAGGAGAAGCGGTCTGATGGAAACAGTTCTGTTCTTCTTTCCACTCACACTTAAGCCCCATCCACTTGCCTCAAATCAGCCATCACATATTTCAACCGCTATTTTTCTTTCGACGGGAACCATCGAGACTGAATGATAAACAAGGCGTAATGTACGAAGTGGGAGAAGACGGCGGCCTTTGGCTCGGCTGTTCAGAACAAACTTTCCACAACAATCCTGACGCACCGTCGCCGTCTCCACCGAACGGTGTCTGGGGTGCCCAAATTCGTCTGCGAACACATGCGGGCGGCCCTAAAGAGATATGCATGCGCATTCGTAATGTTGTCAGGTGTTTGTTGCGCTGCCGCCCAGGGGTCGATCTGTTGAAGTGATCATAATATGCGCTTAAGGCCTCTTCGGTCTCGAATGTCTTTCTCTGACGGGTCTCTCAATCCATCTCAGCATCTGAACATTGTGTTTCCATTCCAGGGTGTGTCTCGAGACTGGGACTGCACGTAATTGTAGTGAAAATATCATTACATAATATAAAAAAGATTTCAGAACTTCTGTGAAATCAATACAGTCCGGACACTTATGGAGGTAGTCTAGTCCAATACACAAGGCCATAACATAAGCTCCGGTAGTGATGAGGTGCGAGGACCTGAAGATTGAGAGAATCTTGAAAGAGATCTTTGAGAGATATTTTTGTGGTATTACACTACATTTACCTCTCAAATTACCCAGACCACGATATCTCTGGTTCATCTGGTTTTCATTTCTAATGTCCTGAGTAGTACCACCTACAAAGTGACTTCATTGGACCAAAGTACTGTTCATCATGTATATTACTCAACAAATATGAACAAATGAAGACTGATTGTGGAAACTGCACAATACATCGGAAGCATAGATACGTTATTGGTTGAATTTTTTTTCCACTTATTGGTATTGGTTGTTATTGGATGTTAATTGCCTCTTTAAAACATACAATTGTGATTTTGTAAGTAATTTAAACAAAAAATACAGATTTGTGACTCTGAGTTGATATCTGTCGTGATCTCTTTACTAGCAGTCACAAAATAAAGATGAATGAGCATTAGAAGGTATCTCGTCAATACACAGTTTCAAGGCAGAAATATGTCAATTTTTAAGTTAATTTAAGTACATAAATCATCAATTAACGTCACAGCTCACAGTAGGTCAGTCTTTAACAGTTTAAAAGTTATTCTTAAAAATCAGCTATGGGGAAAATGAATTGGGGAGTTTATTTTCCGAAACCCTAGAATTACACTCTACTGGACATCTATGTGTTGCTATACACATCAAATCCCTCAAGCGCCACAAGAAAAACCACAAAAAGCATGCCAGTCACAGCAGCACCATGAATGTCATGAAAGGCCACCATTTGGGACTTTAAAGGCATAATCAATACAGCATTTGTTTTCTCTTCATGTATGTTTTCCATTGGGCCAGAGCAGGGAAGAAACGCTCCATTTCCATCCATCCACGGCACATCTTTGCTCAGCAGGCCTTCCTGTCCACAGAAGTCAGAGCCGAGGGATGAGTGCATGCATTGCTTGCCCTCAACGTCTCCAGAAAAACACTGGTTTCTTTTCTCTTTCCATAGCTGCTGGCACCTCTTTGTGTTTCTTTGAGATGGGAATAGGATATGTGACCTGTTTCCCAGCTTTGACATTTGTTTGCCATTTCAATGACATTCAGGATTCATCAAAAGCCAAGGATACCTTACGTACGATTAGCAGAGCAAAAGACACAGCAGGACGCAAGACTTCAAATGGAAGTCTTTCTTTTCTTCTAACTCTCGGACTCATATTTATCTTGGTCTGCATGAAATGAAAACGTACCCATATGCATGCATCTCGAGCATGTCCAATATCACCTCCATTCATTCAGTATAGAACCCACAGATCCAGAAGCCAAAACACTCCAAAAACTTTCCACAAGCTCTTTCTTATTTACCGAATCCCCAGTCCGACTATCAAAAATTATTCCACTTTTTTTTTTTTTTTTTTTTTTTTGCAAACAATCTCCCAATTTTCCCCTTGCGTAATAACCCTCAATAATATGTTCTCTTCCCACAGTACTCCCCGAATATCCCACAACACACTTAATTCCACAGACGCTTCCAAATACTCCACAGTATTTACATGACTCGACTGCGGAGATTTCGGTTTGCTTCTTCTACCTCAAATTTATGTCCCGAGGCAAGTCAGTCATATCGTATACCAAAACACCGGCCCAACAGATCTGATGTCACTACATGTCAGCACTTCTTGTAACGTAGCAAATTCTGCATAAATTATAACGAGTTTTTCCATATCCCTAGAGCTCTATTAATAAACGCAGTTGTAGGTTTAAAGCGTATCGAAACCGCAGCAGGGCACCATTACGAATCAGAAGGGTAATGGAAAAAAATGACATTCTCCTCTACAAATAACAGCGGTCATATCAGAAATATTCCTCACTTCAATAGCTCCATATGTTCTACATAAAAACCCATTCCAGAGACATGCGCTAACCGAGGACCATCTCCCGACGTAAGTAAGTGCTCGTCTCAAAAGTGTTGTTTTTCATCTGACATCCCCATGTAGGAAATTAACCCGTAATGGCTGCAGGCTAAGCAGTGATGTATTATTTCAGATGACGCATTCATAGCTCCATTCGCACCTGTGGGAGGTTTGAAAACACAAGGAGCCGTACTTCTGTGTAGGTCCTCGATCATCTTTATCGTAGGACGGCAGGTGAAGTCAAGCATCTGGAGATGCTGTGATTCGTCATTAATGGGATGATGGAGATTCCTGCGTGTTAAAATCTCATCAAAACGCAACGTCCAGAGATGCGCGAAATGCTGAGGGAATTGCTTCCCTGAAGATGTGAATCATGGCAAGGCGTGGATGCAGGCTGTTGGGATGAGCTGAGCAGACATGGACACCAGCTGCAACCTCAGCTGGAGCAACCGGTGGACCGGGGTGGGAAAACCATATGGAAGAGAACGAGAAAGAGTGCTGTACAAAACACAGAGTAAAATACAATGTTTACAATATCACAGATCACGAACGCACTCAACCTTCAGAAATTTAGACAACTCCACCCCACACTCGCTATTGACAAATATCTTAAGCTTAAGATGTGGGACATTTGTGAATCAGTCTGTATCTCTGCATACTTTTATGTCCCAAAAGACTTCTGCCATGTAAACATATTTAATATACAAACATAACATATTTCTGAAATATGCATGCGTGTATTTTTATATACACAGACACGTTACATTAACAAAATCTTTCATTTTAGATAGTTACAATACATTTAAACTGTAATAAAATTTCAAAGTATCATTCATTTTGAATCAAATAAATGCAGCGTTTTACCTCAAGGTGGATGTTGCCTGGTTATTACAAGTTATTACAAATTACACCTATCCCCTAGAGAATTACCAGGAAAACTCCTAAATACACAATTTCTATAAAAAGATTTCCATCGGGTAAAAAAAATAAAAGTATTGATCACAGCATATCTGGTGATTAATCTATAATCTGTGTTATGGATGCAATATTATCATTAGCTGTTAGAAAGACTTCTTAAGGAGAGGAAGAGAGAGACTAAAGGAAGTCCTACTGCCAGATATACAGCAGCTTTACTGCTCTTGGCTCGTATTCTGCTTAACGCTCTTTACTTTTTACACACACAGTATATTAGTCAGCCACCGCAGTCTGCAGACACAGCCCTCCACTCAGTAACATCTGAAACCACCCATGTCACAGCTAGAGTCCCATGTGCTAATACAAAGCATGGGTCCAACCGAACTGTCAAATTAGTTGAAGAGACAGTTCTCCCAAAAATTAACTTAGCCCCGTTGTTTTAAACCCATTCTTCTGTGGTTCACAAAAAGAACATACTGAAGTGTTCCTTTAGAAACCTAATGTTGTTTTAGATGCCAGTGACTTGGATGATCATATGGACAAAACAACTGAATCTTTCGTCAACAAACCTTCTTTGTATCTTAAAGAAACAACCTTTAAGCTATAGTCACGTTCAGTGTTTTTGAAGGTAAAATCCGAACAAATCAAGAAATCCACACAATCGTCAATTTCACCAACTTCTTGTCTTCAACAAAAGTTTCCCCCAACAAAGACTTTGCTGCAATTTTAACTGGTCATAAAAAACAGTTGTTTAACAGCTGCAGTTCTCTGAAAGTGGCTTTTGGTTGAGCTGTCTTTCATTCATCAATATACTACTGACAAGAGACGGTCCACAATTTTAGATGTAAATGTGACCTTTACACTGAAAAATCTATTTACCATTTCAATTTTCAACTTTCAGTGACAGTAAACATCCCACCATGAATAGATTCAAAATGTTGGCCTATTGGCTAAGGAAAGACTAAATCTAAATTTGATTCAGTATTTGATCTGAACTGCCCTTTTAGCACTTATCTGAAAGAAACCATACTTAAGCATTTAAGGAATCCATATGTGTATATGGATCTGTATTTCATGTCTAATACATCACAAGTAACCCAAACAAATTGTATTAAGATTTGTTTAAATGTAAAAGTTAACTTGTTTAGACAGCAAATGAAGTGGAAAAGAAAGGCTGGTTGACAATTATAAGTATTCATATATGCAATTGCATTCAGTGCCACTAGAAGTAAAAAAAGCGTACCCTTCAACTTTAGCAAGTCAGTTGACACATTAAACCCCCAGACTGTCATCTATTAAATTGTTTAATCCTCATTTGAAGAAGTTTAATCCGAGATGCAGTTTCCAGAAGTCTCGAACATACATTAAACCCAATTTGCTCAAGCAGCGACCATCCAAAAAGACACACATGCAAAGCAGCTGAACAAACAGACAATACATTACAGAGCAGTTCAATGAAGCTGACTGCTCTGCACATTGAGCGCTGATGTCATATAACGCAACCGCATAATACACAAGACGAAAAACTAGTTCTCCGCTGATGAATCAAAACTTGGAGTATAGAAACGAGGACGTTCGTTTTTCCAGTGCCGTTGACATTTGCCAGAGTTCCCTTCGCATTTTTTGCCTTTTCCACTGACTGGCCTGTGGAGTTTCTCGATTTTTAGTGTGGACGTATCAGGTTTTGACCCAAACCGAAGTCATGGCCCGTTAGGGCATATTAACAACATCGCACCTTCCAGCCCTGTGATAATCCCAGACAATTTTATACGACGCACGCACAGCTTGTAGCACTCAATAACCCTCTCGCACAAGCCAGGCAGTCTGTGTTTGTTACTCAAACTCGAGTGGGTCGCAATTGCACCCCAGTTGCTAATAGATGTACATGTGCCCCATATGTCAGCCTGCAGACATACACACGAGAGTGTTCCCACTGCACAGCTTGTATTTTCAGTTTTGGGCTAAGGGAATTGAGTATTGCTAAAAATTAATGTTCATGTCTATACAGCACAGTTTCTGCAAATGTGTTTGTTTACCCATTGTAAATCTGCTTAGAATATCGTATAACTTGTTGAAACGGGCCAGCTTTGTGTCAACATGAGCCACCGTCGATGCGGTGCGCGCTAAGTGACCCTTTTACACACTTCCAGAGTAAGCATAGGCGGTACAAACCCTAACATTTACAATGCGAGGCCATAAAACTCAACTCAGATTAAAAAATATCAGCAACCCGTTTGATTTGCGTAATTGGACATTGGATGGTCTCCTTTGAGAACTTACTGGGGGGTACATACCAGAATGAACCCATTGTTTGGAGGAGAAGGGGTTGAAAACAGGGGGCAAAAGGTCAATTTTTTCATGGTTAGCATGGTCCCCATAGCCTCTGCTATTCTGTAGATGTTGCAGCTACACCATCTGGTGAGAAAAAAATTATTTTCTCACTGAAGGCCATTCAGAAATGGGTATTCTAAAGAAAAACTTTTTCAATTAAATATTTCATCATATTACAGTAGATATTTTGCCAGTGTAGTTTTTTTTAAGTGCTCATAAAAGCATAACTAGACTTTTTCCCCGTCTGGTGCCTTTCACAGCAGAAGAACGTAAATTGAAGTAAAAGCCACTGTATCTGCTCTCTGTCTCGCTTAAAAAGACATAGTGCAGTCTGGAAAGCGGCTACTATGAAGAAAGATTTTTAAAATGTCTATGTTTGCTACTAGTTTGCTACTACTAGTGTGAAGAATGGAGAAAGCATATAAAAAGGGCAAACTGTAGAATTGGGATAGAAACCTAGGTCTGCAAATACACTATCTACTGTTGAGCGTACAAGAAGTTTGCCATCTAGCATCGAATTTGACAGCCCTTTTACCTCCACTATATAATTAAATATGTAACTATAAGTTGATAAACATTCCAGGATTTCATAATACATGTTTTTGTTTTTTAAAGTGGAATTTTTGTTGTAACACACTATTCATTCGCTACAAAATAGAGTACATAACAACAGAACAACGTACATAAATGTAAACTAGGACAGAACCCTGCTAAAAACAAACTATAGAAGCCCAATAGGAACCATCACAGAAATTCTAAGGGTTTCCAAGAATGTAAACGGATTACAATTTTAAGCTTTGTATCATGCAACTTTAGTAAAAGAAGTCACAATTAACTTTATGAACATTTGGTACCAAAATTACAACTATTGTAAATATTTCTCTCAATTGCATTCATATCTTTTAATTTCATTAATTTTTTTTTTTTTACCAAGTTCATACATTCTGGGATTGCTTTCTCCAAAAAGGATATATGAGATGCTACCCAGAATTTGAACATAAGATGTGTCTTAAAAGGCATCATAATGTTGCTCTCTAGCTTCTTTGGTTAGGTATACCTTAAAACGCTGTCTACATAGGCAGTTGATTAGGTTTTGGGACAAAGCTAAAATCTCTTATGTAAATGTCTAGACCACTGGCCAGTAATAGTGGAACCATGAGTCAAGAAATGATTAAAATATCAGATTCGATACATCAATGTGACAACTAGCAAGCTAATAAACGAGTTCAAAATACCCATCAAGTAGGGCAAATGCATTATAAACAGATGTACATACACATTACCCAGCAGGAACAGAAGTTTAACAGATATATCAAGTCACCACAGGGATGTTCGAGAGCTGTTTCCACACAGGAATCAGATGAAATAAGCCTCCACAGTAGCTGGACGAGGGCCATTTGGGAGAACGGGTTAAAACGAGTGCGGCAGTTCACAATAGTCTAGCTAAAACCCTCAATGTCCATCGCTGTGGTTGACCACTAAGGAGGCTCTTCTTTCTTCTGGAAACACAAACAATGAAGCCTTAAAGTCTAAATGCTTTTACCAGCTCTGCTACCGGTTACGCCAAGCCTGGGGGTGTTTTCCTGCCTGCGCAGTCGACACAAAACAGTCTTCCAGAAAAGGCCAATGTCGAACATATAACTCAAAGAGCTTGGCTAAATGGACTTAATGTGGCTTGCTGATTTAACTCATTTGAGACTGAAAATATAATGCAATAATATGCATACTATTTTTTTTATTAATATTCTGGGAGTAGAACCGTAAGAGGAATGCAAAAGTTCAAAAATGGTTATTATTATTATACAGTAACTCTCGATGATTTCTTGTATTTTATTCAGTTTTATTTATTTATAATTATTTTATTACTACTACCTATTATATATATATATATATATATATTTTATATCTTTGATTAATTTGAATAAAAATGTTTTTTTTACCAAGAAAGTGGCAACATTAACGTAACATCTTTAGGTTATAACAACATTAAAATTCAAATCCAGATTTTGATTTTCAATTCTAAAAACAAATTTTTAACATTGAAAATGATAATCAGATCAAATTTTGGTGGTGTTTATATCTTATATGCAATGTATATTATAAATATATACGTAGAAGCAGACAAATGAACAAACATTTGAAAAGCAAAAGTTAAACTAGCTTCAGTCCGAAACAAATGTGAACACGTGTTATGTTTTCTTAAAGTGATCACAATTACATTTGACAAGACGCAGTGGGAAAATAAATCAAATAAAAAAACAAATCCTACCTGTATATAAGAAAATGAAAAAAAAACTAGTGGGAATAAGAACCAGCGGTTTGGGAAAAACACTAGAAATTTAGAGGAAAAAAAGTGATCTAGTTATCCAAGTTATTTCCTTGTCTTCAGCCATGAAATGACAAAAGCAAGTCTTGCTCAGTTTGCATTCTTTCAACACAATCACTGTTTTCGAAAAGACCAAATCACTCGATATTGAAGAAAATGAGCTGGGATTTCAAAGCTGGAAAGGAGGTGTGAGAAATCTGAGGTTTCAAAAGTATCAGAAGCATGTATTTGTATCGGTATGCATCGATATTATGTCCATCCCTGGAGTGGATACTGGTAGAAGCTAATGGGATTTGCTTCATATGGCTTTACTTTCCCCGTAAGCTCTTACCGAAACACAATATCTGGCAACTGCTCCTGAAAACAAGAGGACTTATTTCCCTTGATTTTTCAGAATTCTGGCTCAAAGGGCAGGCCGAATCCATGCGAACCCCCTCCTGTCGAGCATGTGGGGGGAATGTAGCACTTTGGTGTGAGCTCCGATACCTGATTGCTCTGGCAGGATCACGCGGATCTGCACAATGGATGCTATCCCAGTTTCCACACAAATCCTGAGCTTCCAGGCTGGAAAGAGCACTCAGACATACATGCTCTTCAGTCCTGAGCTTAGGACACATCCTGCAGTGCTTACACTCTTAATCTCTCGCTTTTTCACGCATTTTCTCTACTTCACTGTGTAATTGGTCCGGGTTTAGAACAATCTGAGTGAATCTCAAACCACACCAATTCTTGGTAGCCTTCTAAACAGGTCACTAAACTTTCTTGACTCAGAATCAGAGAAGGGGAAATGAGATCTTGTTCTTTTTTCTTTTCATTTTAGTGCATCAGAAACATACTGTGTTATCACTGTTGTTTGAATGAACCAGATTCTTTTTTAGTTCATTAAAAATGTATTGTTCGACCACTGAACTGTCAAAAGAGTGAATCTTTTGAGCCTGGTTCGTTTAACCAAATCAAACACTTACAGCACAAGCGCAATTGTCAAAAGAAGTTAATTTGTGATAAATTTGCTTGATATTTTAGTGCATCAGAAACATACAGAGTGACCAGTGAGGTTCTACTGCTGAAAAAAATTATCTTTTCAGCAGATTCTTTTTATTTAGTGAACAGACAACTGTGGCACAATTTTGATTACGAAAAATCAAGAAAAACATCATTTTCAAGAAAGAAGAGCCGAGTGCATTACTCTCCACACACTGTACTGAAACATGTTTTGTCAAAAAAGAGGGTATTGTCAGCTTTCGAGGCATCGCGAGCTCGCGTCTTACTGCAGAAGCCAACAAGTTCTCTTGTTGTTTTTGAACGGAAGCCAATAAGTCCATTTGTATTCAGGTATTCAAGTCAGACAAGGCCTACTTTCACTTTGAAAAGACGCGCTAACTGAAAGGATTTTCGTCAAAGCTGACAAAAGTGATCGAGGATGGGTCATTTTGACAAACTTGATGAACCTGGGATATCTTCTTCAGGACGTAAAAGGAAAATAAAAGCTGAAACTTTTCATGGAACCTTCTAAAAGCGTTACCAAAACCTCTGTGTATTGCATATAATCACATCCATACAGTCTGTTATCACAACAAACTATTCAGGCATCTATATTGTCATCCGAAGAGATTTTTTTTTTTTTACTTTAACGTATACTTTCCTGTATTTGGTTATTACTAAAAACAACCCAGTTGCAGTTTGATTGATATTACTGGGAGTGTACAATAAAAAAATTGAGTTGATGAACTCTTCATATAAACATTTTATGACTAAATCATCTGAAACGTAATATTTAAGGAAAATTAACAGTTCCAGTTATTTATAAAATTGCACAATAATGCAGATTAATTATTAAATAGGTTTAAATCTTCATATGAATATGTTAAGATTTACTTTTTAATGTGTTAGTAATCACGTAAACCTTTTCCCTGACTTTAAGAGCAAATATTCATTTCTTTTCGAGTTTCTCTCGTCCCATCCTCATTACACCTTTGAGTGTTTAACCTGAGTTTCCTCCAGTAAGTGTCTTTAGATAAAAGCTTCTGCTGAAAGACAAATAACTCAAACTAATCCTTTTGCTTTCTTTGACTCCTAGTGCCGAAATCATACATCATTCACATAAGGGAAATTTGGATGTTCTAGCATGCTTGCTCTTTGTAAGAACATTCATTTATTTGTCTTTTCTCTGTGTATTTGTGGAAAGATGTATGTTTCTTTTGTGCAGACTCTGGGTAGTCAAATTTGTTTTTCTGTCTCCTCATCTGCTATCTGGTGGTTTATTTTTGTCTTAACTAATTTGTACATCTGTCTGTCTCTCTTGAATTTCTCTCTCTGTATTTGTCTAACTGGCCATTCACACAGGTCACGTTCTTTTTTCCTTGATCATATTTCTAGAGCCTAGAGCCCTGTATTTGCGCCCGGGTCCTATGGGCCCTGACTTATTGTCACCTCTAGGGCTGGGCTTTGGGCCAATTTTCACAGCAAAGCTCAGATGTGAACCAGGCTTGAAGCCTGCTTCTCCTTGTTGTTTAGATATCCATCAATTATGCTGATGAAAAAGATTTGCCACGCTGATGGAAATAATATGAGACCATGCTAACACGGCTGTCAACAGAAGCTTGCACAGTGTAGTGTCTCCGAAGAGAGATATTTGCATTGTCTATTAATAAAATAGTGCTTTATCAATTAGTTTCGCAAGGACAAGAACAAGAGCCGGGCTAGGGCCTATATTTGAGGCCAGTGCAGTGCTCTAATATTTTCCCCAAGCAGCATTATGAATGAAAAATCAGCTTGACGGCAATAATATTGCATGCTCTCTTTTATATCGCTGTATACGAATAAGTCACATTTAATATTTTCTGTCATTGTAAATTTTTACATGCTCTATACTGTATGCTTAAACCGACAAGCGCGTGTAGTTACACCATCCATCATGCCTTCAACAGCTCTGCCAAGATAGGTAGCAAGAGTCACAGACAAAGTGATAAACAGACAGACTAAATAGAATAAGACAGATAATAGAGCGACAGACAAGCAGAAAGACAGATAGAGCCATAGACAGTCAAAAAAAGAGCAATAGAAAGACAGATTGACAAGAGAGATGGAGTGACAGACAGAGCGATAGAGAGGCTGACAGACAGACAAATAAAGTGACAGAGCGATAGAAAGATAGATATTCTAAAGCTTTGAATGGTCAACAAATGCACTTTTTAAAACTTTTTATTATTTATTTTTCTTTATTTTTTTTCAGAAGTCTTGGGAGGGGTAGTAATGTCATAACTCACGTCTGTTTTCAGTGATTTATTGATGATAAAGAGTGACTGTCGGCAAGTTTCATCTATGTTCAGAATTTAATCAGTTTGATATAAACTTGCTAAACTTGCTCAAAGTAAAATCATTTTAAAATAATCAAAGCAGCGTAAAATATACGTGTGGTGCATACAACATACACACACACACACACACATATATAGCTATGTGTTATGCCATGGCCTTACGTCACATTATTTATACTTTTTCTCTTTTCTTCTGTAATCAGTCTAACTACTGTCTTTAAACTACACGTCCCATTAACTCAGGCAACTCCTTCCTAAACCGTGAGCTTTCAGTGACCCCAGCGTCACACTGCCGCCAAAACAATGTGCAAGCATCCAAATGGAGAAGTTCTCTTTGTGCGCCCCAGACCATAACCGCCAGCATTACGCCATTGTGGCCTCAGTGTGTGGAGCTTTAACTGGACTAAGAGGAGAGTAAATTGATTGGGACTGACTGGCTCATAAGCTTATAGCAGCTTACAGCCAAATCTTTACATCATCAGCACTGAGGCTTTACTGAAGATGACGCCAACCGCTCTGGAACACATTTGCCAATCAGCATTACGAGCAGCTGAGGGGCTCAGGAAATTAGCTCAAACTTATATGGGCAGAGTGAAAAAGCATTCAAGAGTCTGAAAGTCAATGGTCTTGAAGGACAAGGAATGATCAGAATGCAACTTTTGTTTGCTTTTAACTCATTTCCTCTGCTTAATTGTGCAGCTTTTCCATGACTGCTCAAAAACATCAAACATGAGGCAAAAGAATAAAAGATTTAGATTGAAAATACAGGATAACCACAAGCTGGGAAAATAGGAGATATATGCACACAGATATAAATTGCAGAGATTTCGAACTGAATTTAAAATATGACATGGAAGCGTACTTCTGGAATTACAGAATTACTTGTCGAGAGAAGATGAGAAAACCAAATGGCAAGCAAAAATTTGTTGTAGCAATTTTTTAGGTGACTCCAGTGACATGCATTTGAAACCATGTAGGAATGAGAAAAGAACAAACGAAAACTTCAAAAGAAAAAAAAAAAAACAGCCTACCTATTGATGGATCTTCTTTGGAGACCCCAAACCAGGAACCCCAAAAAATCTGCAGATAAATGCAAGAAAAAAAGGTCAGTGATGCTCTGATTATACTGTGTGAATCACAACATCTCTAAACCAAGTACAAAAATATCATAGTGTTATATCATTGTTTTTATTTAATGTTTAGTTACATTACACTTGGATTGAACATTAGCATTAGCTATCAGCATTTGCATCATTTTCACCACAAATTGTATTTATTTTGACTTCTGGACCTTGGATGACATGGGCGTGAGTAAACCAGGAAATAAGCTTTAACATCAAATTGGAATAACTCTTGCCCTCTCAAATTCTTTGCCGTCATGCTTAAATGAATGAACAATCTTTGTTCAGTCACCGTCGGCCAGCATGTCTCATTAGGCCTCGTTCACTCAGTTCATTTTTGTCTTAGTATGTTTTGTTCATTCATAGACGGGATGCTTCTAGATACATTCACCCACAAGACCAGTTCAATCAAAAATATTTTGACTTAGAAGATCCGTTCACTTACAAGATTTGCTCACTTAGCTCAAAAACATCTTAAAATACCCATGTGAAGACTTAAAACACTTCAGTGCAGCACTTCAAGACCGTTTCTTTGGCTTTTATCAACCATATGTGCTGAACTCACCCAGAAACACCTGCTGACACAGTCTACACACATCCATCAATGTCTCATTGTTATTACTAATTAGCATATGGCAGTGCATTAGAAGGTTACTCCATTGTGCGTACTTGGCGTAGTCAGCTGGTTTGGGTGAATAAGCGCAGCGATCAGTTTCAGTCAAGAACATGCCACGTCGAGGTTACGCACGAGGACACCACAAACAGTACAATCGGCGTTGTTACAAGGTACACACTTACCCCAATCTCTCTACATTATGTAAACTTCTAATACGCACACACATACACACACTTATAAGCCAGACCGCCATGACCCTTGGAAAGCACAAGTGGAACACGTAGGCTAATTGTATGAGCATCAGCTTCTCCTCAGACCGAGACACTTTTTTGGCGGGAAAATAGAGGCTCAAATTGGATGTGGGTTCTGGGTTTTGCGCTTTCGTTCGCAGAGACCCTCACCGTTCTTTTAGTATTCCCCCAACGCCACGGCACGTGTAATGTCATGAACTTTCATTATTCACCGCTCAACAGAGGAAAAACAACTTTCAGATATAATAGAAATGGAAAGATTTGCTCCACTAAGCCCCTTCTGGCTACGGCAGGACTCTCGCTTCCACTCTCAACTTCTGCCAAGATCTGAAGAGCTGTTGACTTGTCTGGTATCGCTCACAAGCCCATGTGAACATGTAAGATCTCTTAAGAACCACTTAAGATATGAATGCTAGCAGAAATAACGAACCAAACATACAAATCAGCGTTGCCTAGAGATGCCAACTTACAGTGTTTCCTTTGCAGTACATCAATCAGTAATCAATGTGCAAATATCCCACTTGTAAAAATATGGCCAGAAGAAAACAAACTTCGGCTAACCTGGCTAAAAAAAAAAAAAAACAGGCAGAACGTCATTTATTGGCATTTTTTCAAACAACGTTGTAATCAGCGAGCGTAGTTTGATAAGATCACAAGAGTCATGAATAAAACAATCGTTAAAGAAAGAAAACCACAAAAAAACTAAAATAACAAGAAACTTAAAACAAAAACTGTGCAAAAAAAAAAAAAAAAAAAGACGACAAACGCAGACAAAACTAAAATGTACTTTTCAAGTTTGTCCCTCCTAATTTTTTTATTTTTGATATTCAATGTATAGCCAATCAATCATACTGGATGTTAGAGACACTTTCCCTTAAACCAAAACAATAACCCACACAAGGCAAACATGTAAAATGTTCTGTGTTGTTTCTGTAGACACAAACCTCTCCTAAACTGGAAATACAAACCGTATCATTTATGTCTCTTACCACACCGAGCCCTTGATTTTGTGAGTTTGGAAAGTAAGAAAAGCAATGGTGCAGACGGATCTGGCTCAAAATGAGCATGGCCTTTTATATGTGAGATTAAACTGTGTTTACACAACCTCCGATTTTTCCTCTCCGTGCTCTATAGTTATTCAAAAGGTTTGTGTTTCAGTCATGTCCCTTGTAAATCACTGTCACATGTTTAATCTTAAGTGCAGAGTTTGAATAAAAATCTCTCTTTTCAGAGTCGCTCTAAAATGACTATCTATCTATAAATTTATTGGTCAGCTGAAGTCTGCTATTATAACGGTAGCCCGTTGGTATTTCCTAAAATGTTAAATATTATGACTTGACTAGTTTCTTTTCCATTCAGAGTTTCAAAAAGATTCCCCTAGACCAAAAATTATTACTATGAGAAAGCAGACAGACAGATACAGATAGATAGAAAAATAGATAGATGATAAGATAGAAAGATAGATAGATAGATAGATAGATAGATAGATAGATAGATAGATAGATAGATAGATAGATAGATATATTTTAAAAACTTGCATATACACAAATCTATTTGCAAAAAAACATGAATTTCTGATTTTTTTCCCCCTTATGGCAACCTATATATATAAAAAGAAAAACAACTAAAAACCTGGAACACGTTTATTTTTGTAAGAGAATGTTATTTAAAGCTGTCACCGAATGCAAACCCCAAAATAATGACTAACAGGAAATAAAATGTCTAATTTAGTTCACGTCCACATCAAATCACCTTTGAAGTATAACATACATCTTTCCTAATCATTTTGTTAACCTGACAGGAAGTCCTCAATCACATGGATCATATCACATCTATACATCTGTTATTTCATACCACTGTAGACATCTGAAAGAGCTTCATCTGTGAGAAAGCACTTTTGCTTCAAGCAACATTTCTTAGAATAATACCGATGAAGACGGTTTGACAGCTTCCAAACAGCTTCTCCAATGCAAACATGCAGCATGACTCAGCTCCAGCCAACAACATATTAATCTCACTGACAAAAGCAGAACCCCCCCACCACCAAAAAAAAAAAAAAAGTGGAGCTTTCTGCGGTAAACCCAACATATCTCCAAAAAGCCAGCAGACCAAGCTAAAATCCAGACACGAATGACACCACACTTTCCAAACCTGAGGGCCGGACCAAGACACATGCAAAATTAATCATAAATAATCAAAGTAAACAGACTGAAACAATAAACTCCCCTTTCTCACTGCTTTTAATGCCGTCGTAAAGAAAAACCAACGAGCCAAACGATTTTGCACTGCAGCGTATGGACAAATGCCCATTGAAAGGATATCTGAGAAAAGGTGAAAGTGTTTTTTGTTTTTTTTTCCTGCTGGCTTTTACCTTCCAAACAGACTTTGTATGCCGAATAGTAGAGGGCCAAACGGTCGAGCCTAAAAACAGAAAGAGGAAAAGGAAACTAATGAAAGAATAGCCACGGAGGGTGTCCCTTTCTGAAACAACTCAATCAACTAAAGCCAGAAGCAGTGAGACCTTCGAAAGACCTACAATAACACATAAAAACAGATCTGCCCTCCAGTGAACCCATCACAAAGTCACAAGAAAGGGTTCAGCGGTTCTGGTTTGGACGATGATGTAAGTTGACTGTTTGGACCCGGCTTTAAGCTCAGTGCTGGAGGCAGAGCTCATAAGTCTGGATGGATTCTTCTGTAGAAACAAGGAGCATGAACCTAGTTCACGGGAATTATGGAGGTCCATGGCAGATTTTAAGTGGTCTACAATGTTTTAAAAAGATAGATGTAAAATAATTTGAAAAAGGCAAACAAAAGCACCAACAATGAAATTGTAGATAATTGTAGCTAAACACTCATTTGCTAATATTTGAAGTCTAGTTGCATTAAATAAAAAAAAAAAAAAAAAAAAAAAAACACTAACTCTTTCTCTGGCAGGTTACAACGGTTCTCGGTCAAAGATTTTTTATGGTAATCCCTGTTTTAGGTGTATTACAGGAAGGAAAGCCCTAGCGCATGTCCAGAATGACTTGCCTGACTTTCCAATTCTACCAGGCTCGAAAAAACAAATGGTCATAAACAGAAGAATCAGGGATCATAATTTAGATCATAAAATTAGATAATGAATGTAGATTGTGTTTTGATCATTTTGAATCTAATCGGGAGGCTAAGTAGGCTAATCGGTAACATAGATGCCTTTACAGACACTGAAACATCTCTAGTTATGTCGTGGATAGATCGATAACCCTGCAATATGATTTTGTTTGAAAGCAGAGGCTTATTTTGATACATAATATGTTCATATACGCATAGCAGAAAATATTCTGAAGGCCGTCAAAATTTGCTTAAAAAAAAATGCTAGCGGTGGCTGGCTACTTAAACGCTGGTGGGGAAAGAGTTAATGGCACAATTATTGATTAGTAAGTGAGTATAGACTATATAAACTACATAATGTGCCCGATAATGTGTGTGAGAAAAGATGCAGAAGACTTTATTATATAGCTAGGTTTTCAAAAGAGATTTATAGAGACAATATCAAGAGGGAGATGAACTGCCAAATTATTGTTTGCCAAACATTTTTGTAGATGTAGTGAAAATTAATTACAAGAAAAAAGGGAAAGAAAACAAACAAACATTAAAACAAGATAAAAATGTTCTTGCACAACTTTTTATTTTATTATTCCATATTTAATCCATAATCACGCTTTGATGGAGAATTCTTTGAATGGTCCTGTCTCCATGCGTCCTATAGAAGAATTTCCTGTGATTTACATTTTTGAAGTTTCTCGAAGAAACTGACAAGTAGATGGCTGGGAGAAGAAAAAGTTTATTTTTTGTCGAAAGCACCCAATAAATCTGTCTAGGACTGAGGCAAGTGTTCAGAGAAGTAACAACAGCACTATAAAGAGTTGAACACAACATCACACACCAGGAGTCGAACGGCCAAACCCTGCGTGTGGACCTCTCAGCCATAAACCGCATCCTAAACCCAGACTCAAAAGCCTCCGAGAACATCTGGGCTAGCGGCAGGAAGATGCTGCGATCTTCTACTCCAGTGTCCATGACCGAAATACAGCAAGAGAGTTGAATACAGCAAGTGTGTGATTTCCACTTCAACCAAGTGTTTGCCTTGGAATACTGGAAACCACAAAAATCCTAAGCCCTATTATTGTGTGAAGTGTGGATCAAAGTTATGGATCCCTGTTGGAGCCATAAATAATAAAAGAAATGCGATAGTCCAGCACATCCTTTGGAGTTTAACAGGGATCTCCTACATACAGATCTGCTGTTTTCAGATTCTCCTACAATCATGTCTCCTACACAAGCCCTTTGTGATTCATGTTCTCTGATGTGTATGTGTACTGTTTGTCCTTTGCACTGCCATTAAGAGGGCCCTATAAACTTTTTTTTTTTTCTTAATTCCTATTAGTTCTTGGTAAACCTCCAATTTTAGAGCCGTATAAAAGAGGTTTACGGTTAAAATGAAAACATGGAACAAGAAAAATGTCGATTTTCTTTACTATTATTGTTATTATTAATTGCGTGAAGTTTCTTTTGAGTTTCAGCTCCGGTTTTACTAATCACTGAAATCTTGGGGTCTTAAAAGTGGCGTGAAGGTTACAAGTTGAGGCAGATGAAGCCTTTGAGTTCTCAGTCTGCTGGGAGCCGGTTCTGTCAGGTGGTTGTCACAGAGAGCTGGTGTAAGAGCGGGGCCGGGGGCCTCAGCCCATCAGCTGGTGGACAAAGAGGGCCACTGTCTCAGCAGGGATGGCCTGGCTCGAGTAGGATTGATGGGGTGGTGTTGAAGGATGGAGATAGCAACCAAACAGACCGTCTTTCACTGCCTGACCAGAGCCAGGGGCTTGTTTGGGGACCGTGGCCCCCGTCAACACCTCTAAGCCCTGGCGTGGACAGTAGGGCTTCCTAAACTGGCCCGACCGTGGCCTTTATATGACGAACTGGGATAATCCAGCCTCCTCCTCAAAAAAATTTCAACAATTGCCCATGTGTCCGGGGCTGTAAGACATCTGTTATATTTGGATGAGAAGAAAAATAGCTGTACTTACATTTGAGGAACTGGACGGATCAAATGTGATTATTTTCCAGTGTGTGACAGAGGTGGGTCTCTGGAACCGTATTCTCAGCAAAAATGAAATAACATCATTCAGCTCCAATAATGCCTGAATCCCAGCCAAAACCATATTTGATAGACTTAAAAGCAACTCTTTAAATGCCTAATTGTAGAATTTAAGAGCCAGTGATGAATAAGAGTGTCCAAGATAAAGATAATGAAACATCGTTTTAAAAAATATAGCTAAAAAAAGCATGCGCCAAGTTTTCAGTTTCATATGGTTTTCTACATTTTCAAGAAATGTTTCAATTTGTGGTCTTTTCCTGAGTCCCACTACAGGAATTGACTCCTTGAATCCATGTACATCAAAACAAAGTCATGATTAAGAAAACAAGATTTAAGCATGGCTCTCTTAATTAGTGACTCTTATCATTTCAAATGAATGCCATCTCTAAATTGGACTGTCATTTCATAGCTGTGGCCAATAGCCAATTTTAAAGAGGAAAAAGCCATGAGAAACTACATTTTTTCTAATTATGTTTAGAGTACAACAGTAGGACGGTGATGCTAAACATCCATAATCATCTCTTACACAAAACACTTGGCAAAATCAAATGAATATTTACTGCATTGATATAGAACAATAAAACTACAGAGCTGCCACAGAAGTATAATGAATTACAATGTAATTTACAATGACATTTTTGTGTACAAAAAAAAAAATTTTGTTTACTCCTTGCTAATATAGTACGCCCAACTGGCATGCACTATACAGAGTTTAGAGAATGAGTGAACAAGTGAGCGATTTCAGACACGGCAACAAAATCAAGAAAGAGAGTTGAAGAATTGATTGTACTGCATCATGAGACAGAGCCATTAACCTTGTGCTTCAGGATTACACCACATGACATTTAGAGTTTTTAATTTGAAACCAATCATATATTTACTAAGAATATATATGAACAGTTTCAACTTGAGACTATATAAGAAAATAAAACTTCTGTTTAACAGCTTGTCATTCAGTGCAACCCCTTAAAATTAAAATAAAAAATACATAACCGTATATAGCTTAATAATTTAAAAAAAAGTAAAAAAGCAAATATTTTCAGAAGATTCATTTTAATTTGTTGGTAAGTATTATGTTTTTGAGTAGTTGCACCATATGACTAAACTTGCCTTGTAATAAAAAAAATATATATATTTAAGAGACTTTTTTCCCCATGGCCAGCTTCTATATCATTTACTGTTTTATTAACACTATTTTATGATTACACCTATTTGTTGCTTATTAGCATGCATATTACTCAAATATTAGCCATTTATTAGAGTTAATCAGATATTAATGCATTTTTCTACATGACCTTATTCTACATCCTTAATCCCACCCAATAACTAAACGTAACAACTACCTTACTAACTATTAACAAGCAGCAAATTAAGAATTTATTGAGGGAAAAGTCGTAATTAATAGGGAACAAGTGTTACCTATTCTAAAGTGTTGCTGGTTTTTTTTATGCATGCTGGTTGCACCACATGAAATTCCAAAAATATTCAATATTTTAACAAGCTTAACAGGTTTTTTCTTCTTTTAAACAGTTTTTTTTTTTGTATTAATGCAATTGTCAGGGAATTCCAAAGTAATTTATGTATCAGTTGCATCTAAAAAAAAAAATTATCTGGATAAACAAAATGCAAATGCATCATGCCACTGGCCCCCAAACTAACAAAGAGTTTAGTGTACTGTAATCACTGTGTGCTTTTCGAATGTCCACTTTGTTCTGGTTTATTTCACACTACCACCCAAATCTTAAAAGCGTGGAAAGATGAGGTAGAAGATAAATTGCTCATTGTTTCAGAAGCATTTGGCAAATAGGTCAGGGAACGGAGACACCGCATTCCCCCCAGGGAAACTCAAAAAGCAGAGTACATAAAGTCTCTCTTTTCCGTCTTCCAGCTTTCAGAAACAAGTTTCCCTTTCATAGGAATTTATCTGTAATGCAAAGCAAAGAAATGAACACCACAGTGTCAAACATAAGCAAATATGTCATGAATTATATGACGGTAGATAGATATTACACAGGATAAAATTGTAGGTCTGTATAATTATGATTTCAAATGATCTCCGAATGATTGACGGCAACGTCATGAGGTTTTGATAAAAGCTTTGAGAAACTCTGCTCTGGTTTGTGGACAGGAAACGAGGTTGGGTACAGTCTTAAATGATTTTTCTGGTGAACATTACCCATTATGGGCTTTAATTTGAGCCCTGAGGCAAACCTAATGCTAACCTTTACCCTATAAACCTAACCAGCCTCAAATAACTGATCATCTCATTAACCCTCATTTACCAGTGGAAATATGACGCAGGAGCAACAGACAGCCAAGACATTTGCTCCTGATAAAAACGTCAATAAGCAGTGATATCCACCAGACCGGAGCGCAAGTGGAACAAAACACTATAGATCAACTGCAATCTAAATCCCCATCAGCTTGGAAGATTTCACGCTGACGGAATAAAGCGACCAGAGGGCAAGAACTCACTTTAATCAAGAGTCGGTTTTCACAAGGCGAAATAATTTTTCAGTGTTACTGCAAATCGCACGTACAAGAAGTCAAGCGAATAGATAGATTTCCATGAATAGTGTGCACTATTCCTAAAATGAAACGTTCCAAAATTGAGAAATTTTTGGTTCACCAAAGGACATTCCCTTTTTCCAATTTTTTTTCTTACACTAAATAATTTAAAACCGAAATAACTTTTTTAAAAGAAAGAATCTTCCACTTTGGCTTAGCCAGTGAAGCGAGTGTGGGGAAGTATAAATCTAATTATTGAACAATGAAAAAATGATTGCAGCTTAATTTAAGTCAATGCGCAGAAATATTATTTCCACTAGTAATATTTAGTTAGAAATTTTTACCACATTTGTCATGTCACAAGTATCATATTAAACAACTTGTAAAAAAAAATTACTAAAAATTTCACCCAAGAATAAAAGTCTGCGTCTGGTATAATTTTATTAATAAAAATCTAAAGTTATTCAATAAGAAAATATTATATATTTTTAAATTTTATAATTTCTTTATATTCTAAATGGGAAGTAAAGCAAAACATGGATAACTATTTATATTTATATATACACACACACACACACACACACACACACAGTTGTGTTCAGTTGTGTCAGTTGTGATTCAAATGATTTGAATCACTTTGAATGAATCATTTACAGTGAATCTGATCTTACATGCCAGATTGGGATGGCTTCAAAATCTTTTTGACTTGCTTCTTAAAACAAAACATGAATATAATAATGCGTGTTATTTGTTCGAAAACACAAGCCCAGAAGAAGGAGCAAACTCTTTTAAACAAACTCTTCTCTACTAATTATCCCACATTTTTCATGCTATTAATAATGAACACCACCTCAAGAAGTGTTAGGCCAGCGTCACTACTACTACTGCCTATGCTTGTGGTCGAACTCAAATCACCAATATTACACCTATCCTGAATAACCAAGACATGAATATTATCTAAAACCGTGTGGCTTGTTTTGCTTAAAAGAGAAACTGCAGGTCAGTAACAGCTAGTTGATTTAAAAAGACAAGCCTCCTGCAAAGAGCAGCCACAACCCTCTGATTCAGCTGACACGCACTGCAAGTCAATCCTGATCTAGTACTGAATCTGATCTAGTCCACTCTGGTCCCCGTCTAAGGTGGTGGGGGGTACTTTCCCCATAAAAGCTCTCCAGAACCGTTCTCCTCAAAATAATGAAGTCAAAGTGTTCAAAGAGTGTGTGTGACAGCTAAAAGATTGCTCCGTCCTGTCCAAATCTCCAACGGCTCTTAACCGAACACAGAGCTGCTTTGCGGATGGGAGCACTTTAAAATGTATCCATTTGAAGGCGGCTGTTGTCCAAACGTCCACGTGTATAAAAGAAAAACACAATCATTATTACTTTCACATTTCCATATGCAACTGGCCGGACCGTGACCGCTCAGCTGACGATTGGTCCCATAAATCTTTGACAAGAACGGGACCGAAAGCAGTTTACTACTTTATGGCCTTATTTTCCGTTCCAAAAGCCTGAGGTGAAATGCAAACATCGCATATGATGAAATGCTCAAATTTAGGGTCCTTAATATCCTCATTTCTGTTCTGAAGGACAGAAATAACTTTCGATTGATCGAATGTGAAATAATGAAAAGCACGAGCCAAGAGAAACCACTAGACTGATGCAGAGGTGCTGTTAGACTGGATGAGATCTTAAAGAGCTGGAATAAGATGTTGGATTGAGTCGAGCCGATTTATTGGAGCAGGCAAGGACAGGTCTAAAGCTGCAGCGCCGAAGGAGCAAACGTGTTGTTTTTGAGAGTGGAGATGATGGATGTAGAAGCGGGTAGGAACTTGCTTCGAAGAGATAAGAATCAAACTCTCATCTGATAACAGCCCAGAGCAGCATCTCAAACAGGACCGAAGCCCTTCAGATGAACGTCCAAGCTCTCACACAGATAAAGAGCGGCAGAAAGCTGGCTATCATGTCATTCAAATAGCGCATTAGTCATGGAAACTACAATTTCAGTCAAACATTTCTGGTGTGACATCTTTTTCTGCTTGAGAATCGATAAAGTCGTACATTTTCTGAAAAACGCAGTTTCTTACATTCTATAGCACTTAACTATAAAAAAAAACTTTTGCAAGAAAAAGACGAACAAAAACATAGCGTTTTGCAAACTTTTCGATTGCCTTCAAAAAAAATTATTAGAGCCAACTGTCTGGACATCGGGCAATAGGGAAGACATTTTTGCTCAAAATGCTGTTTTCCATTCATCTGTGTATATAGTTAAAAATAAAAAAACAGTAACATGATTTAAAAGTGAATGCTAACAGGTGTTAGCAGCTAATTAAAAGTTTTATTCAAAAAACTATTGATTGGAAAGTTCTGATGATAAAAAAAAAAAAATGATTTCTTTTGTATAAGTGATTAGACACACAGTAACAGCTATAGAGTATAGCTATGAAACTTGACAAGAAAAATCACCTGTTAGCACTTTATGTAGCTAGGATGCATTCATACATTAATGCCAATCATTCACGCACTAGTATGATCCTATTTGGCAGGAAACTTAAAAACGTAAATGTGACACCCAAAGTTGCCTTTTACTAATGAAATTGCAGATGTGTGAGACCTTTCAAAAATCTCTGTCAATCATACAAATACTTCACTCTCAATGTAATATGAGAAAAACCTTTTAGAGGGAGAGAGACGAGGAGTGAAAAGAGACACCAGTAAGGTGATCAATGAAAAAAAAATGAAGCATTTATTAAATCAAACATGATGGTAAGATGAGATATGGTCCAGAAGTCTTGTAGAGTGGACATACTTTAAGACCAGTGTAAAACTTGCATACAAAACAGAACCCGCCAATGATTTTGACACAAAAGCGGATGTCCACAAACTACCCGTTCTTATTTTGCAAACGGATATAGTAAATTATAACATGCAGTCTTTATTTTTACTCTGTGTAAAATGAAATGCTACCCATGTGGAAATGTGTCCAAGGCCTTGAAATCAAAATATGTGGCTGTATTTATATTTGTATATCAGACGAGTTTTGACATGCCTTGTTTTTTTAATGATTTTGTCGTCTACAAAATGGAAGTATAGAAATCATGCATGATCAAAAATATGAAAAACAAACATGAAAAGCAACACTTTCCCCTTACTACTACTCATGTGTTTTAGTCAAGTGCATCCAATTTTCAGCTGGTGGTGTTTGTGAAGAAAGAAAATACCCCAAATCCAGACCGCACGGTAGTAGAAAAACCCCTTGATTTGATTGGCTGATGATTGAAAGCCGAGGAAAAGGAGCACAACAAGAGCGCTGGAAGCAGAGGAGCCACAGAAGAACTCGGTATTGTAATGATTGTTCCTCAAGGGCACTTTGAAATCGAGGCTCTCAAAGACAAACACAAGGACAGCGTGCATAATCGCCGCAATCAGCTGACACCGAGCGTTTGGGATTTGGCCACGCGGCGTACTTCGCAATCAGCGCGTCGCCCCAAAGCAGTAGCTCCAGATGCTTGCAGTCAGCTGGGTGCTGCAGACTAGTGACCTGACCCCCCTCAGATCCTGCCGGAGGGGGGATGGGGAGACATCACGCTTCGGTAATGCAACCACATATCCCCGGCCTCAAAGGAAGCCCAGGGTGTTTGGGAAAGTACTTGGGTAAGGAAGTCAGATTCGATCTTTTTTTTTTTTTTTTTTTTTTCGTGAAAACACACCTCCCTCTGTGCATAATCACTTCCATCTGGAGAGGCCAGACGGAAAAAACAATAGTCCGGGGAAAATGATACATGTCATTATGTTACGTATCATAATTTCGAAAGCATTCTGACTTTCGTTCAAGCGGCAAAACAGTAACTTATGTGCATGTGAATGGGTAACGTGACTGGTGTGATCACCGGGATGCTCTCGATCCTGTGCGAGACGAGGACTCTCAAAACAACACCAGCCTCAAATTCTGTGGCTTTATGGGCAGTGGCGTGCTATATTGGTCCAAAATTGGACAGATTTCACCTGGAGGATGATGAAAGTGCGTGTGTATGGAGGAAACCTGAATAATAAAAGCCAGGTTTTGAATAACATTTTTAAATGGAACATGGCCTTTTTTTTGAAAATAGGCAGATTTTTCAGCTCCCCTAGAATTAAACATTCAGCCGATCTGTAGGTCTGGCGATAGCACTTTTAGCTGTAGCTTAGCATGGATCATTGAATCTCAGAGCATTAGCATCACCCTCAAAAATGAACTAAAAGTTTAGATATTTTTCCTGTTTAAAACTTGACTCTTACTTTCATGCCACGGCAAATAACTGATATTAATGGTTGATATTAAAATGTCATACTGGTATGAATGTGTGTGTATGCATGTTCTTTATATAAATGGAGTATGTATGTGTATATACAGGTACATATGTAGCTATGTTTGTAGCCTAACTGCACATGTGTGTGTCTGTGTGAACATGAGTGTGAACTGAGTAAACATACATGTATGTGTGTGTGCATAAACATGTGTTTGTGTGTATCTGTTTGTTCTGTTTACTGCATGCAATTTCAATTATTCATATAATTATTTACAGGTAAAAGCTTCAAACCTGCAAAGCGTTTATTTATTTGCCAGAAACATAATTCTAATGGTTTAATATGAAGGTGAAGATGCAAACATTAACATATGTTCAAATTCTGACAGCATTTTTACAGTATAATAGCAATAGTACAATATATTTGTTGTTTTGTTAGAGATTTCTAACATAAGAAAAATGTATATACATTTCCTGTCAAAGTGTCATTTTCTTCATTTTGTCTATATAATAATGGTCATAAGTTATGATATTCTGGATTGAAACGGCTCTGATTCACGAAGGTGAGTTTAGCAGTGACATCGGTGTCATGCGGAATGAAAATAAGATGATTTCGATTCTTCTGTGCAACAAAAGTAGCTCACTTCCGCACTCAGGGAAAAGGTTAATACCATATAAAAATCGCAAAAATCACAAGGGACATGAATATTATTGTGTGAGAATATTATTCCGACTACTAATTTTGAGTCTGCAGGGCATTTTCACTGAATTATCCGAGGCTAGTAAAACACGTTCGCGGTTACTTCTGAACATTCATTAAGACAAACTTCTGGGAATGAATGCTGAATGTACATGTACGCTTTGCAGGTCTAGAAAAAAAAGTGAGTTGTGAACGCACTAAACCCCCTAAAACTCACTGCTATTACATTTCAGACAGCATGAATCCACTGATCAATCATACAACAATAACTCCACAGTCTTAGCCAAACAGATATTATAAGCTCATTTCAAAAAGTTCTTGTATATTTTCTTTGGTGTCTTGATTGCTTAAAGGTAAGAAGGTGAGGATGTTTCGAAAGAGAGCTGCGTGCTAATGTCAAATTGTAATAATGATAAAAGAGCAGTCGACTCATTGTGAGTCACCTGCAAATTGGTGTCAAACAGTAAAAGCGTCATTAGTGAAGGGAGTTTAACCACTTGATTTCCCATAAAAATTGCAATGGATACATTTCATGCTAGCAGGGAATATTAAGAGATGGGAACCAGATTGCTTTAGCACCATCATTACCCTTAAAGCCTCTCTTTAGATTAGGGCAGCGAGATATCAACTGGTCTGCACAGGACTTCAACTGTACCGCAGTTCAGCGAAGAAAAAGAAAAAGAAGAACGTCGTGGAAAATTTCAAACTGGCAATTTTCAGTGCAAAGCTGCTTATATGAGGCCCCAAAGTACAAAAAAAATCTCAAAAGGACATCCCCGGTCATCTCAATGGTGGCTGTCCAGCTGGCAAAGGACCACCCAGACGTATGCAATTTAAAACCAGAGAACTATTATTTCAATCATCTACGCCTTCAGTGTCGTTTGGCTAATCTATCTGGACAAAAACCTGTTTGAAGCAGCATATACTGGGCCAAAAATTGACTCTTGAGTGTAACTGTAAATAGTGTAAATATTACATTTTGTTATTTAGCTTAATATCAAATCATGGAATGATTTAGCTGTGTTTTTCTTCACATTTACAGCAAAGAGCACAATTTACTCTGTCACTATATAAATACATAAGAACAAATTGGCAGTAACAAATTAACAATACAGTCATATTATTTGTAAAGAAGAAGAAGAAGAATCGTAGCTGTAGTAGTGGTTGTCAACATTTTTTCAATGTTAAATTTATCTTAAAATGTACATTTCCTTTTTGTAATAATGGCTAGATATCTATTTTACATTTTTGAAGATTGCTACATTAACATTTTTATATTTTAATGGCAGATGGACTATTCTGACGATGTCTTTCATACTTTTCTGGACATGGCGGTCAATGGGACAGTCACAAGCCTCCTGGGTTTCATCCAAAATATCTTAAATTGTGTTTCGAGGAGAAACGAAGCTTTTACGAGTTTGGAACGACACGGGGGTAAAGTGATTAATGACAAAATGCATGATGTGCAAAATGTAAAATTCCTCCCATTTTTTGCCAAACACTCCATCCTGCAGCTGTGCAAGTAAAAGTTTCATATTCATGAGGAATTAACATTACACTGTCCCTGAACCTTTCAGTGAGACGGATCTGTCTATTGAGTACCAATGGACCAGTAGTGACATGTTATTCAAACCAATGATTTGGTAACAGCGGACTGAACTTCAAGAGCTTCATTAAATGGCTGCCTTTGGGGCGCATAATCTGAAAGTCTCTCAAGCGTGCTGAGGACTCTTTCTGGACAATGTAATATCCTCCAAACATGCTCTTTAGCATCTGTTCACTATAAAAACACAACGCCACACTCCATTCTTACCAAATGATGCAGGAATACACAACAAACAGTGGATTATTTCATGTGGTTAATGACGCAAACCAACAGGCGAGGTGCAAACGAACAAGACGCATATGTCAAAAGAAGAGTGAGAGGGGAAAAACCCACAAAATACATTATGTTGAGCTATATTTATGAACAAAAGGGCCTTTTATGGTTCTGGAAGCGTATTAATGAGTCCATGCATCTCTTGCGAGGTCAGTCAGTCAGAAGCTTTCAAGGTACCTCAAACTTTAATTGCCTGTTAAAGACAACTATAGTACAGAAATAATCCACGCTGAGTGAAAATGACATATGTTCCAGCACATGGGTTTTATTTCGACCGATGCCTTGGACTGCGTTTCTTGCGCAGTCACAACAAAAAAGCAACCTCGATATACACACGCATGCTGGGATGTGAAGTCTGAAGGCCGTCCAGGACCGGAGGAGGGAACACAACTTACAACGCTGAGAATCAAAAAGCATGGCATACTTTAATGAGGCAAACGAACATTTATGGGAGACAGCTTTCCCAGCCAGCTGGATCCTGGAACCCAGAGGCGCCGTGCTAAAGTGACACTTTCACGAGAGGAGAAAGTTACTCAATGCCTGTGCATCTGCACGTGTTACCAGATCCCACTAGACACTGTCAGCGCTCCCTGCGGTGACCCATCTCTGTGGAAAGGCCTCAATATACTCACAGCAAAGTTATTTTTTGTTCTTTGCTTAGGGGTGAAAACGACTAGATAAAAACTAGAGATGCACCAAAAGTTCGGCAACTAAAACTATTCGGCCAAAAATAAGCAATTAAGCGTACAGGCAAAATTACAGAATAAACTGTACTCAACAATAGCCGTGTTTCCAAAATTAAAAGTGAAAATTAAAATTGCGAATTGAAAATACAAACAATAATCAATTTTGCAAAAACTCCTACCAAATATCGCAAAATAGTTTATATGCTTACATGGTTTATCCATCAAATCTCATCAAAATCCGTTGCCATGACTTATCACGAGAGGCAACTTACGTTGTAGTCGCATACCTTTTTATCGAACATCGCTAACGTTTTGCTCAAATCTATAATGGAAATGCAGCTAATGATGTGATAATGTGTTCAATGTGTGCTGCATTACATGTCTTCAGTGAGAAGAGGAAAGGGTGTTTGTTGCTGGTTTAAAGTCTAAAATGTAACTCATCAGTTGTTCTGCAGCAAATTTAAATTAGCCCACATCTAGGATGACTTGAAGGTGAGTAAATTATGGGGTTATTTTCATTTTTGGGTGAACTATTCCTTTAAATGTTGCAATGTTAACTAATTATTGCAAAAGAAAATAATTCTAGGACAGCTGAAATCTGCTTGTACACTTACTATGTTGATGTTGAACTTTATATCTAGTGCATTATACGCATAATCTATTGCAAGCATTGATCCAAGTATGCACTGACCCAACCAGCATCTCCATGACAACCACATCCCATTCATTCTACACACAAGCGTGGAACTGGATTTTCCCAAGATTCCAAACTTACTCCAAACTCAACCTTTTCACTGAACAAAAAGGCGGGAAATGTACTGTATTTAAACTCGGTCCTCTTTTCTTTCGATTTCTCACCTCGCTCAACAGTTTGTTTTTCAATCTCCCATTTCCTCAAACAAAACAGCACAACAGCTGTGAGTGGTTTAACGCACCCCAGTCAAGGGCAAACAACATCCACCATGTGTCCCTGACCCCCGCTACTGTCGCACATGTGAGCAGTTTAACACACGGCCAGGGTCGCTCCTCCGCTGACCGCTCCACCCGAGACCCCCAACCACAAACACAAAAACACAACCCGACGACAGCGAAGATGAGCCTGAATGAAGGAGGCAAGAATAAGATGGATGAACTTCCTTCAAACCCCTCAAAATACATACACACACTCTGTGTCAACCTGTCAAGGCTGGATACATGAACTGGGCGCTCGGTGAGATATGAAAACATGGAGTGTTTTCTTATCTAACTCAGATCACATTAAAACAGCAGCTTTAGATGAGGGCTGCGAGTGGAAACGCTGAGTGATGTGGAGGTGGCAATGGTCCAGAGGCCTTCTGACGTGAACCGTCAGTCACCTCAGCAGGAACTCAACGAAACTGTATGAACATGAAAACGGATTAACTTCCTAACTCAATAATCGCTATGTGCTTTTATGACAGCATACATGGCTGCATTATGTGAAATCCATATTCGAAAGCATTCTGCTACATCTGCAAACAGCTACAGTGATATATATCGTAAGTAGGCCCACATGGAATTTTTCCTCATATTTTCCACAAAGATTGTGGGACAAAACTGTGTAATTTCGAACTCTTTACTCTTATTCTTGCCTGAAAACATTATTATATTAAATGCAACATTTTAAGTCAACTTCCATAAACTGGCATAATTTAACGAGTAAAGGTGAGTCGCTTTAAAGGCATAGTCCACCCAAAAATCGCTTACCCTGATGTCATTCAAATATTCATGTATATATAAATACACACACATGCATGTACATATTTCAAAAACATGTTATATTCATATATTAAATACTTATCTATAATACAAATTATATTAATATCAAAATATGCATGTTAATACATGTAAATATTTTCTAAATATATACTGTATGTGCGTCATGAAATCAGTCCACTCACCACCAGACGTACAACGTGTGTGTACACACATCTTATAATAAACTTATTTTGGTTGTGATTAATCACGGTTAATCGTTGCCTTTAATTTTTACAGCTGTTTTACCAGTATTGTGCATTTTACACTTCATTGCATTGTGTTCTAGGGTTAACAGAAATGTGCGTACAGTGAAATTAATGCCTAATGTCGCGTGTAATGAGCTACCTGAACTTTTTCATGTTATTAACTGGGGGGGGGTTGTGTGAATGAACACCGTATTAAATCTACTTTATAATAGACTATATCAGGTCTTGACATTAAGATCTTCATCTTAAAACATCTTGTGTGTTTAGGTGATGAGTGTTATTTGAGTGCTTCCTGTGGCTAGTATTGAAGCTAATATGAGCTAGCTAATACTTTCAACTGAAAAATAACAAGAGGTTTAGTAGACTAGTAGGGTAGGTAGAATGTTCACATACTTTCTAAGTATCCTATACTCAGTACGTCTGTTGAGGAACCATCAAAATAAAGTGTTAGCATATATTTAGCAGACACACTACTAATACTCTAATAAAGGCTAGTTGTAGTTGAAGAGTTATTTATCAATAGTTGTCTAAAGGTTGTCTAAAAAATAAATCAATAAATGTTCAAAGCAATCTGATCTTACAGCTTTTTGAGAAAAAAATAGTTACTATTATTACTTATAAGTGGTATTTGCCCGCTTTTAGTAACAATTAAAATAGCAAGATATGAGACTTAAAATGCATTATAACTATGAGAAATATAATCCAATGTAACTTAAATAGATGAATCGCGTTCATTGTGCGTTATAAATGTTCATCTTAAAAGCTATAATCGCAAATAAGTGAATATTCTAACACATTAATACTGTTCTTATGAATATTCATGTGATGATACAACATACTATAAAGTTATTTATAATCCATTATGCATTCATTATAATGCCTTAAGGATAACTTCACATGCATTATAAATACAGGCTTCTACCAAACATTTTAATCATCTTAAAGACGATTTTTCACTTTTAAAACCTTTTGTGGAGTGGAAAAGCCCCATGGATGTTAAGGGTTTTTCACAAAATCATAAACGCAGTTAAAGAAAGTTTACTTTTAAGAGTTCGCAGGAGACAGAAAAGTTGGAACCAGAAAACGTTGCAAGCCGGATTCAAACTCGTATTTCTCACTTGAGCACCACGGCTGCTAAACAGCCTAAATGGGACACTCTTACGCCTCTCTTGGTTCACGTCCAAGACCGTTAACAACTGCTCTTGAGTCACAATCCTAGAAACCTGGCAAAGAAAGCTCAGAAGGCAATGGAAAGTCTGCAGAAGTGAGCGGGACTTGCTCACGGGCCGATAAGGAGGTGATTCCATTGTGTCATTACGCCAAGCGTCTGCAGAGGGGAATTATTAGAAGGATGGCCGGAGCACGAGGACTAACTGCAGGGTCTCGTAAATCCTCTGCCTGAAAACATCAGACGGGCCCTCGCACTCCGCACATTTTCCAAAACACACAGGATATTGGAAATCACGTTCGCAGAGCTTTATTCGGCAAAAACGGCAGGGGAGAGAAAATAATGAAAATTTACAGACATCTGCATTATTTTCCACTTTTTCATCTCACGTTTATGCAGCACATGACAGTTCTTGAATGCTCGGAAACTTTGATGTAATATTGCCAGGGTTGAATTATGGTCCAGGACAGTGGGGCCAATGCTGCGGGCCCTTCCGACTGCCAGGGGCCTCCAAGAGGCAGAACTTGAAATTCCAAGACTGCAAAAAAATATTGCTACGGTACATAATGCACGTCTCCTCTTCTTGGACTCCAATCAAATACTGAATTTCATTACACAAATGCCATTTAAAGTATCCAGAAAAAAAAATTAATAAATAGAAAGATGTGCAAGCATAATTTTTTGTGTTGTATATGAATGTTTATCAGAGGAGAATGAAGAGTTTCTCCACATATGGTTTCGGCATTCTCGACTCAATAACTCAACTTGAATTTTATCGCTCCCTAGTCAGGTAGCAACATCTAAGAATGCTAATATAGTAATCTACACATTTGAACTACTGATTCAGATGTCTAACAACAATATCCAAGACTTTTGTTTTCCTTGCCCTGAAAAATGTTCTGAAAATTAAGTGAAATAATTACTTTGGCTTGGGTTCGTGATAGCCTCATGAAATGTTACGTCTGGCACGGAGTTTGGCACTGACTTATGGACACTGGAAAAAGAGCAAAAAACTGCTAAGAGCCATATTTATGGCTAGAATGAAAAAGATGGATAATTGACAAGAGCGGATTGGGGACATCGCAGTCATGCATTAGAGAGCCATCAGGTATTTGAAGCTGGCATTGGTCTTTCCCAACCTTTTTAATCTTATCAAACCTTTTGTCTTTCCCATTAGCAGAGTTGGGCAAGTTACTTCCAGTGGCAAAAACACCGAATTCAATAAAGCTAGAGCCCACTATAACACAACCCTTAAAGATCAAGATGCACACAACCTCTTTTTCTTTTAATTTCTATTACTATATTAAACATTTCATTACTATATTTCAGTTCAAACACAAGGGGTTTTAGATTTTCAATATGATCACAATGTGGCAATTAAGAAAATGAATCTCGAAATAACAAGATTAATTATAATGCACAACTATTAAAATATTAAGTTATTATTAAACATAATATTGTGAATTAATAATAATTATGGTAAATAAAAAACAGACAGCGCCAGTAGGTGGTGGCAAAGTCTTAATGAGGGAGTTATTCAGTCATTCATTGATTCGTTCAGATTGATTCGACTGATTCCTTCAGAAACAAAGCAGAATGGTTCAATGAATCACTGATTCGCTGTTCGTTTAAAAACATGGATTCGTTACTGAAACGCCGCTGTGTGTTGATCCGAGACGCACAACAGTTCTCCTTTTGGCGGGCAGTCAGTGATCAATCTGAAAGAAAACACACAGTGTTTATAGTAACACATGCAACTTTCACGAGCATCTGACGAACAGAACCGCGCTTATATTTCAGCATTGCTGGTGAGGTTAGGTTGTTTTATCAACTAGTTTGCTCTGTAAATTTTACTCAACGGCATTAATTTAAAGAGAGCAGCCTAAACTTTATCACTCGACTGAATCTACACATGAATGGTGAATTCTTCAACCGCTCAGGTATGTCTATGACCCTGTTCACGGGCTGCTAACATTACATTTTAAAACCAGTTAGGGCTTGAAATGCGTCTTAATAGTTACGAGTAAATTGAGAACCACATTATTTTGGGTTAAAATGTGATTGTAAAGAGTATAATATTACCAAAATTGTATTAATAATACATTCTATTACTGCATTACAGCAAAAAGTAATATATTACTGTAACTGCGCTACTTTTGTAATGCGTCACTCCCAACACTAGCTATTAGTGAAATTAGACCCCTAGTCTGCTGTCTTTTAAACAGAGTAAAATAGTAATAAGATATTGTTTTTTTAGGCTTGGAGTAAAAACATGAATAATTTAGTAATCAATTTACAAATAAAAACAAATCAAACATGAATTAGGCTTGGAATAAAATAAAGTAAAATAAATGTAAATAAATAAAATAGACTATGAGTAATCACGCATTTATACACACATTAATAATTATAAATGATCCAAGTTATGATTTAGTTTAGACCAACAGAATCTTTCTGTTTTAATTCTTTTAGGCTAAATATTTAATAAAAATCTAAATATGTTATCTAAAGTGATAACATATATAGTTATGTTTTTCTGTTAAGTAACCCCTGCTGTACACATACCGGCGCTTGGGAATCCTACGTGATTTACGACAAAAACAAGGCTGTGTATTTAAATCACGGAGATAAAAGGCGAACATAAACATCTCTGTTATACGCAGAGTGCTCCCAGTCGCTCACTCTCATGGATCTGACGGCAAAGTTCATCAGCGTTTCATCTCTGTACTGTCTGTGATGTCATCTTCAATCGCAGCAGGAGCTGTTATTCTTCAGGCCCCCCCGTCTGTGACGCCAAAAACTGATCTGCAGCCTATTTATTCTTTCCAGCTTCCAGGTTATATTTCTGCCATACTTGATATCGCTTGATAACACGTAATTGGCCCTTCATCAACGCATGCACTCTAAACACCAAACTTTTGTTTTTTTCTGAATTGACAGAGCATGATTTCACCGAGGAAGAATTCAAAGCGACCAAGACCAAGCTCCACAAACATTAAACTCCGTCTGTCCTATCCGATGTGTAAATAACCCGGTTCAAGCTCCAGAATCTGCCTCCATCCAGCAAAATGCCCTTTCGAGCGCTCCAACCGTGCTTATGGCCTCCCCCCTAGTGGCAGGAAGCAGTACTCACTAAAGGAAAAATCAAAGGAAAAGGGATAAATACAGTTCCCACGACTGCTGACGCTATAAATACACATGCAATCTGCGTAAAGATCAAACCCATCGGTAATAAAGGCAAAAAAAAAAAAAAAAACGCACGACCCAATAAACGTCAGCCATCTGAAACTCTTCTGTCAGGGTGAAATACTTTCCTTCGGGAGATAAATCAGCGCAGACTTAGGTGTTGGAGCACGTTCAGGGTTCAGAAGATACATTATTATCAGACAGCTCGTCTCGGAACATGTTTCTGCACTGGATGAGCGACGGAAAGGCAGCGGTAGTGGAAACCGAACCGATGCTAAACTGTAATTTGCCTGTCGGTGAAGGCAAGGCTTCGTCATTGAGCAGCTAGCGCCGCTTTGAAGCAGGTGTTGAAACGGTTTCCTTCAGAAGCCGTCTGAAGATGCAGAAATATGGATGCTGGCTTATGAATCGTTGTTAAATCGCGCGCAAACAACCCTCCGCCAGCTGCCACTCATTTCGTGACGATCGCCTAGCTGTGTTTATTATTACAAAGGTGAAGTGCAATGATGGAAAACCTTCACTGGCATCCAGGAAAACACTCATTTAGGCGTCACGGTGGCAGCGTTTGTGTGCTTTTCTCTCAACAAAATAGCTGCGTGTCATTTAAACGCTCTCGGGTTTTTGATGGCTCTCAGAGGGGTAGAATTTGGGATTAGACATGCCGACGAGCCAACGCGAGATAGACGTGAAAATACATCAATAATAGATGTTTTGACCATCATCAGCATAATAATAAGGATCATTCTGTCTACCTCGATGGCGTATATATTTAAGAACGGGGGTGGATGGGAGGACAGCGGCGCTTTGTCTGAAGAGTTTTCAATTGAGTCCTCATGTGCCGCACGCAAAAATAAACTAATTTACAGCACATTAAGCCACGTTTGATTCGCAAGAAAACGCCTCTTTCTGATTGTTTTTAGTTAATCAAAAACATACACGTGCTGTTCAGTTCAAATGATTCATATGAAGAGATTCTTTAACTGAATTAAATCAAGTTTGCTGAAAGAGTTAACATCTTTTACACTCGCTTTGTGTTAAAATTATTTTTATGAAAAACAGTTAAACAGAGGTTGGTAGTATATCCAAAAACTTTCCATTAAAGTAAAATTACTTGTAGAAATATTACTCTATGTTAATTTATTGGATATTGGATTTATTATATTAATTTATTCTTACTTTCTCTTACGTGACTTGTTACTTCAAACCATATATGATATATGTAAACCATACATGCTATTTATTTAATTTATTTAATGATTAGGTCCGTTTTGCAGGAGACAAGCTACACTAAAAAGATCAGACAAGCATTATTTCTGGCATATCATCTGTAGCCCCAATATTATTGCAAGCCCTTTGCTTTGAATAGCAATAAACATGGTTACATTTGGATTATTTGACTGTGTCGAAATAAAAGTGAACCTGAAGGGCTTTGCATTCATGGGCCTTTAAAGGTTACCACTGACATGGAAATGAAAGTAAAAACTATTTACATTTGACTGCTTACCGAACATCTGAACCTAAACAATGCTCAAATGCATATTGACAGATCTGCTTTCATCCGTCCTCCAAAATTTTATCAAACGCATATTTCTTTCTATGCAAATGTAGACAAATATGTCACCTGCCACATGATAACCATCATTTGTATAATGTATAAATTATATAGTGTAGGGGAATTTGTTTTGTAAGTAATTCATCGCACATTGTGTTAACTAATTGTGTTACTGATTAACTTGATATGGAAAGTAATGCATTAGGTTTCTTTTTGTCACCAGAGATGGGTGTGCTTATTTTTAAAAAACGCAATGTAACTGTAAAAATCCTTTTTAAAAGTAACTTGGGTTGCTTTCTTAAAAAATTTGAATTTAAACCTGAATTATATTTTATGAATTTAAAAAAGGTAATGCATTAATTTACTAGCTACTTGAAAAAGTAATCCGATTAATGGCGATGTATTGCGTTCAAAATAAAAAAAAGTTGTTTACATGCTATAATATGTATGGGTTCTGTGTATATTAATAAATTATATATAAATGCATTCAAATACAGTATATATTTTGAAAATAGTTATTCATATTTATATTATTTGTATGTGAATTAAGTGTGTATGTATGTATATATATATATATATATATATATATATATATATATATATATATATATATATATATATATATATATATATACACACACACACACACACACACACACACACACACACACACACACACACACATATATACATGCATGTATGTGTTTTTTTATACATAATGTATGTGTGTGTACTGTGTATATTATGTAAACAAAAACCTTTGTGATTAATCGCGATTTAGTGTAATAATCTGTTTGGTTGTAAAATATAGGCTTATTTTCTGAAATTCTCTTTCACATCTTCTTTTGCTTAAATAGTTTCAAAATTGCTTGCATGTTAAACAGGGCTAGACTTTAAAAACATGCAAACAATATGTGAAGCTTTATTGACACGTGCAGATAATGATCACCTTTTAACCTGCGAACTCACCCAGAAACGACTGCAATACCAGACTGTCAATCAGAGGCTTGGAGTTCATCTCCGAGCTGCTCCCAATTAACATTTATCATCCAACATTAAGTCTAGACAGAAAAGAGGTAAACGAGCTGGCAGAGGTTTCCGACGTGTAAAACAATGCAGCGCTCTCCAGCAAACCACAAAGGAAGAACACAACTATTACTTAGCACAATAAATCTTTCATAAGTAGCACGCTAACAAAATTGTTAACAGAGTGCACGTATACCTTGAGCTATATTCACATGTGTAGGTACAACAGTGGGGACTTTCCATCATTCTAATGAGTTTTTCTCTCACCAGCCGTGATGATTGTTGTGTAATCTTGCATACATGTCAAACTGCACCGCTGCCTGGAGCCAGTACACAACTATAAATTAGACTTAGACAGACAACAGGAATTATAACATCTCTGGATACCCTTTAAAATGTATAAATGCAACATTTTCTTCTTTCTTCATTTAGTTCAAGATGAATTAGTAAAATAACTAAACCTAAAATAAACAAAAAATGTAGAGTAAATACTATACAGGCAAAAGAAAAATCTAATAAATGTGAAAAACTACTAAAGTGAGCAAAACTTTTAAAATGAATATGAACAAAAACTGTAATAGACAAAATTTCATTTGAAAGTGTAAAACATGCAAGTTTCCAAGGTTTCTCAGAAAAAAAAAAAAATCAGTTTCAGTGCAAAAAAATAAAAACAATTCTTGTAAATTCCTCCATTTGTAGAGAAAACTAATGTGAAATTAGGACTTCAAATTAGTTTTACTATGACTTCAAGTACCTCCATTTATGATAATGGTTTATGTTACTTGATGCTGCTTCTGAATTTCTTAATCATGTGAAACTGAATATTTGAGCAATGGCGCTAAAAATTCACCTTTGAGTCACAGGAATAAATTGAATTTCAATATATATTCAAGTATCGAATGGTTCCTTTAAATTGCAATAATATTTATGTTTTTAACTGTATTCTGATCAAATAAATGCCCCTATGGAGGTGTCATTTTTTTAATTCAAAACCGTAAGCCAAAGACAAAAACAAGACAATAACTATGACTTAAACATCTGAACACTGTCCAGAAACGCATCTTACTCTACTTGGCAAGGCCACAGCGAGCGATATCCATAAAGGTCTAGAGATATATACATTCAGAGCATTAACACGGGAACAAATGTTGCTATAATGACAGTTCAGAGCCAGATTAGAGTGTTTAGATTACACCAGAGGGGAGGAAATTTTAGACATGTAGGCTTGACTAGCTGTTTCCTAAACACAGGGGTCTGTTCCTCTGATGTGCAGCGAGTTTGACTGATACAGCCTGTCCTGCCCAGATTCCCTCAGCCGTAGCCATAGCGTTATCGGCGATAGGAAGTGGAAGTGTTATTGTTATAAACCGGCATCTGGGTGGTCGGCCGACACATGAACGCATCACGCGTTCAAACACAAGAGATTTGCAGAGATACAGTACATTGCAAACGAACACTAACAAAGCTACCGAGGGTTTCAACATAAAGACGGCATTCAGAGCTTCGTTTTTACGCAAAGGAGGCCAAAACAAACGATACGTGTCTGCGCAAAATTGCCACCAGCGCAAATGCAAGTAAGCCTGTAAGACAGCCGCTATTGTAGATTTTCACGATTTGCTAAAATATACACACTTCAGACGCACCCAACCGAACGATAACATGCGCATTGATGTACGTTCGCGCTTCGGGCCGATGCGGTGGCACGAGGCCAGAGCAGACCTGTCCAAACTGCAGGAATGCATCGCTCCACCCAAGATAAGCAGGTACGGCTCAAAATGACCTGAAAACAGAGAGCTAGGCAGAAAAAGATGAACCGGGATCCTTGTCAACTCAGTCAGCGTTTGTAGCCTGCAGGGTTGTTTTGGAGTCTAGAGTCCAGACTGTCTCTGCCCAGACCCACTTGTTGATTCTTCTCTGCATTTCTGAAATGATTCGGCCAGCTATTCGTTTGAGTCGTGAGTCACATGAGATCTGTATTAAGCTGCTGATCCAAAAGAATTTTAGAGGGATCGCTGTCCCAAAACTTAAATATCTGTCATTAACCTCATGTGTTTTCGAAAGTTTTTCTTTGAACGCAAAACGAGAGATTTTGAAAAATGTCATGTGTGAATGAATCATTACTTAGAGATGGACATTTAAATGAATCTATTACTCCTGTTCGCAAAGCCTGAATGATTCATTCTCCCTGATTGATGTAAATGTCAGATTTGTAAATGTAAAATAGATTTTTTCAATTAATTAGTTTCTCCTCTTCGTAAAACCTGAAATATTTGTCAGAATGTTTCCAACGCTAAATTTATAAATGAATCATTCATTAAAAATGCTATTTTCTATGAATCAATCACACCTGTTCATAAAACTGTACTGATTCAATCATTTACAATGAATCCATCTTTTTAAAGAAACAAATTCCCACATTTCTGAATGATTCAACAATTCTAAATCGAAATGATTCTAAAGTCAAATTTGTAAATAAATCATTCTGTACATATGGATCTCATCTTCATAAAATGGAATGATTCCTATGTTCGACTTGTGAATGAATCATTCTTTAGAAATGGCTCTTTTCAGTAATCGTTTGCACCTGTTCATGAAATCTGACTAATTCAATTATTTGGTCTGAATGATTCTAAAGCCACATTTTTAAATGAATCATTCTTTGAAGGTGGATCTTTTCAATAAATCAGTTTCTTTATATGACATGTTGACTAATTCAATCTGAATGATTCAGATATTCACACAAGAGGTTATTTTCATTAACCTAACAAAAAAAAAAAAAAAAAACTTTGCATACGAAATATATTTGGTTTTATCTTCAATACTGAATGAAAAATGTTGCTGATATGCAGCACTACATTTTCCCATCGAGTCATCAGAAAATTGTCAAATTTATTGCTCAGCTATCATTTTGGATAAGATCTGGAAGTCTGGGCTTGCTCTAGTCTCAAAACACAAACGAAACCAAATACATCCACTTCAGACTGGATCAGATAGCAGCCTGCTTTCACCTCTCGTTGTCAAGAGCCCCCTCCCAAAGAAGACAAAACTACAGCCAGACATGAATAAACAGATGCAAACAAACATGACTAACCAGAAAGGCAGCCGATGACGCTAGGCGATGCAGAGATTGACCGTTTGGCGTGAGATCTTCTACTTTGAGGAGGAAGTCATTTTTCAGACATTTCGGTTTCTGTAAAGTCCTAAGAACAGTCAATAAACCTGTCAATAAAATGTAATTCAGTTAATACTCATTTTATTGCTCAGAGATTGCTCAAAACTTGGCGTTCTGACATCAACTTTCTCCTAAATTTGCTTTTAAGACACTGATGAGACAATCGTGAGTAAAAAAAAAGAATTGTTTTAGGGATGTTTTTTGTATTTTTATCATTATTATCATCATCATTTATTTATTTTCCAGTTTAGATTTCAATCCCAGCTCAATTCAGTGTAACTATTCAAAAACAAAATATTTTTTACGAACTGAAATAAAGCTGAAGACATGTACATGGGATAAGAAATATGAGAAAAACTTCCAACTTAATATTAAAAAAATTTGAAAAACTTAAAAAGTTGAAAGTACTAGATTTACTAAATATGTAACAAATAAATGCTATAAGACTATGCTCTTTCAAACACGCTGCAGGCAGCTGAACGAAACTTTAGAATAAATAAGAAATGACCATTTATTACGGTACTTTATGGGACCACACTAATGGATGACCTTATCCGGAAATGTTACATGCTCCACTATTGACTGCAGATCCTACTGTATATCATGGCAGATTACAGATGACACTCAGCGTGCCTGTGTTTGATATAAGACAGAAGAACACGAGCGAAGTCGAGTCCTTGACAGCGCATTAACGTACCTGCTGCTCCATGCCAAAAACAGCATTTTTAAGCCTATTTTCCAATGTTACAGGAACGCTGGGCCAAATCCCACGAGTGACTCAGAACACGTTCCCCTTGTTTCTAACCCACACGGTGAAGACAGGTACACAAAGAGCAGAAAATACCACATTTCATCTCCACTGCATTACGCCTGTGCGATGAAGCACTGATTCAACATGGCCGTCCGCCAGCTTGCTCAGCTCTGCCTCGGCTTGTGACGAATCAACAAGGACATGAATGTGGGACTGTTGGATTCTGGCAGCGTTCATATGTACCTGTCACTGCAGCGCTGGGCTCTCTTCCCCCACTCGGCAGACAGTTGCATCTAAATTCACCTCAGTGCGGTGGTTTTTCTGAGCCGTTAATTGACTCCAGCAGTCATGGGAAAGCAAGCCGAATCTCCAAGCGGAGCAGGTGGACTCACAGCTGGACTGGGCCAAGAAACCAGGAAGTCCAGGAAATGCCTGATGAACTATCAGGAACACAACAAGCCAGAGGAAAGGAAAAGTCACAAATGGGAACTCTTTTCTCAGTCCAGTAGAAAGAGAGAAATAACGTAAAGAGAGAAAATGGAGACTAGGAATCAAAATAAATTGTATTGTACACATTCCTGTCTGTTACGTACATGACTTCCCAGAAAAAAAATTGACTTTCCATAAACAGCAGTAGGAATCTAGGTCTCGATTCTTTGCGATGTTTCCAGTAATTAATGATCTGAGTACTTTTGAGGAATAAATATTTAGAAAAAAAAGTAATTCTTGAGATTTCTGTTGACAACTGATGACAGATTTTAACAAATCTATGTTATAACAATTCTTGCAAACAACGCTTACAAATGCTTAATGACTTTTCACATCCTTCACTATAAATGCAATCTTAAAACTGGCCTTAACTACATATTAAACAAAACTGCTAAACCAATTAAAACGTGGTTAGATTATAATACTTTGTAAAAGAATCTGAATACACTGGTCACGATCTAGTCCTACTACACTGGTAGCACTGTAATGAAAGCACTATAATGAAAACATGAAAAACACATGAAAAATAATTTCCCGACTGCATGTGCATGGGAAACTGCATGTGAACTCAAGTCAGTACTCTACTCAAATCTTTGTAGTAACACGAGTGTGCGCGTTGTTTTCACATTCTGACTTAAAAGCAGAACAAATTTTTAAACTCCATAAAAGAGAACATCATAACCTTTTTACTCCACAATACCAATGCTTCCTTTTGCGTCTGATGTAGCTTTTTGTAACAGAATAAGGCAGAAAATATATACCACAGACTACTGTAAAACAAATCCACCAATAAGATTGATGGCTTGAATAACAGCGACAAACAATACATTGTTGACTTTGTTTTATCAAAGTATCGGTTTAGGCACTGGAACCTTTTTAAAAATATCGCTTTGGCACCATTATCAAAAAAACCCATATGATACCCAACCCTAACCAGCACTAATATTTTGCCACAATCAGAATTAAAGTGAATTTCATTTAGGCTATTATCCTAATGAGCGCCAAACTCTAGTCTCTAGTTGTCCAGGTATACAACTGAGTATAAGTGGTTGTTCAGCTCATTAAAAATTTTCATTTATAATAAGAATTGTATTTTTTTTTTCAGGATTGAGATTGGTCACACTGTATGTTTTTATTCACTAAAAAGTGCAAACTCGCATAAAAGAATCGTTTGTTCAGGATTTAAACTACATGGATCAATTAAAAAGAAACCAGCTCATAAGAGACGTTTGTTCATAATTCAGGTAACACTGGTCACGCTATCATTTATCATTATTTTAAAAAGAGCTTTATTATTTTGATTCATATAAAAAGAGCCAGCCCCTAAAAATCATACGTTGGTGATGATTTATGATTTTGATTCATTTAAAAAGAATGACTCATAGGAGTCATTTGTTCAGAATTCGGACTGCACTGGTCAGCCTGTGTGTTGTTAATTTACTTTAAAAGACGTTCACGGGATTCATTTGGCCATTCGGGATTCCACATCTATGTATGAATAATTCGAGAACCAATAACAAAATTATATTTATTTTTTAGGATCAAACAAGTTCTACATCATCTCTCAGTTCACATCCCACACCTGCACAGTAGGTTATGCAAATCAGCTCAAAAATTAGCAGCGAATTTGCTCAAAGGGGCGACACCGGTGGTCAAGTAATGAACCAGAATGATTTATAACTCCATTTTCATTGACTTCAGCACATTAAGAGTAAAACCACATCCTCGTGTACGGAGTTCAACACTCAAATCAGACATAATCATTATCCAAAGATTATTAAATACACCAGGGCCCTGTGAATTTAAGCAACAGCTCAGTGGTCTGCGGAAAGATGTTTTTACGGCCGTCTGGATTGGACCGATGACACTGTACAGCCACATGCAGATGTGCATCGCTGCACAACATTACACAGAAATGAGCCGTCTGTCCCACTTAACCCTGACCCCCCCAATCGCAATGATAACCCCCTCTATGGCCTTCACGCTATGATGACAAACACCACCGCAGCTCAGCAAAGTATGAGAAACAGAGAGGCTTGTGAAAAAACTGTGTAAAAACGGAGTTACGGGGAAACAATTGAAGGAAATCTACGAGCAAGCAGTCTAAGAGGCTGCTGTTAATGAATAAAGAGCACAAACCCCAAAATAGACACATCTGTCCTATTATAGGACCCAGAACAGAGCAGATCCCTGGGTTGCTCTAGGTCAGAGTAGCAATGGAAGCGTGTTTTTATTTATTCACTCATTTACAGATACCACATACCCAGAGGGATGCAATATTGGATGCCAAAGTTTTACTGCACTCGATAAACAGCAACACATTTGCAGCACACAGCCAGGAATACGGGACAACTCTTGAAGAGGATCAGGTCACGTATGGGATCTCTCGAGCCACAGGAAGCAGCGATCACATATAGGAGACTGCTGATCTCAACTGTTCACCAATCAACCCATGTTCATCTTTGGAAGATGCTTTATTTTTGTTTTCCCTTCCCCGCACTGACATTGCATGGACTATTTTAATTATGTCCTTTCTTGCTTTCTGGGTCTTGAACATGTCAGTTGCATTGCTTTCTATGGAGGGTCAGAAAATAAATAAATAAATTTTTATATATATATATATATATATATATATATATATATATATATATATATATATATATATATATATATATATATAGTCAGAATAATTGTTCACCTTGTTCACCTCAAGAATTAAAGAATAATTTAAAATATTCAATCAAATTTTGGAAATCTTATAAACAGGAGAAATGCAAAACTTAAAAAGTAATAAAATATACAAATAATTATTAACATACAACATACAAAAGTCAAAAATTTAAATTATATTAAAATATATTATATTTGTATATTGCACACCATATAGTACACTTGTATAGTAGTACATTAAATGTTGTGCGCATACACACAAACGTGTGGCCTGTTAAAAAAAAAATACACCAATTAGCATTTTTTTGCTAGGGGGAGTGAAATTGTGAAAGCATTATTTTTTTATAAAACTCTGAGCAAAACAATTGTCTTCTGTGCGAAAAAAAGCAGAAGATGAAGAGGGTGTTGAGTGCAAAAAGGAGACGACATGAAAACTAGGCAGCGGCAGACGGTCAGTGCATGTTTTGAGGTCAGTTCTGGCCAGCAGGGTTTTGTCAGAAGCTTCAATCTGGGCACCAGTGCATCATCAGTCAGGGCAAACATTAATGTTAAAAGTCATTACAGCCAGGCTGCAAATCCCAAGTTCCTCAGCTGCTTGATTCCATCTGGACCGAGACCAGCTGGACAGCCAGTTTCCATCATTTATCAACCGTCTAGCCTGCTGAAGAGGAAGTTTTGCGGTGCGCTTCGATTCGGACTGGCTCGAGAGCATGGAACAGTGTTATCAAAGAAAAACAGAGAGAAAAATACGACAAGAAACAGGGCAAAAGAGGACAAACTTAAGACATACGGAGTAAAAATCCCATAGGCTTACATTGGAGGGACCAGAGTCATATCTAGAGACCTGAATATCTTGAGAGTGAGCAATCACTTAGCAACCATCCAAAACACCATCAACATCCTTCCAGCATCGCTGCGCTCAATTAAGTACAAGTCAACTACAAAATCTAGTCATCTGTACGAGGCGCGATATCTATTGTCCATGACAATATCGCAGTTGTTTTTATGATGTGGAAATCCGATATTATAGTAAAACACAATTAGGAAGAACACTAAATATTTTTTGGGGTGGGATATTTGTTTTTCCCAAATATAAGCATGTTAAGGTATTTGATGATGATTTTTTGATATCATCTATTTTTGTTGAAAAATAAGTTGTGCATCACACGGTTTCATTGCTGAATGAATCAAACGACGTCACGTAACCCCAGCATTTCACCAACGAAGACAAGTTATCAGAAAACGAATCAGAAAGAAGTCATTGAAACTAGAGCAAATGCAAAACTAACATGATAAAAGCGACCGTTTGTTTGCATTGCATTTTGTTAAAGTGTTAAATCCTAAAGCATCTATGTTTTAAAATAATGATTCATCGATCGTAAATGACTTAAATTTATCAGGACTGAAAATTTGTCGCAGAGAACTAAAGCTGTACGAACCCTTATGCATTCGGTCGAGTCGGTTTCTTGTAGTCACAGTATACATCTCATTTATAAAGAATGAGCATTTCTATTTTTTTTTCTCCCTTAAAAGTATGACCCAAGTAGCAGAAGGAGTTCCTGAACAAAACCACTGTGCCTGCTGCAGCCGTGGTACGGCATGATGAGATTATAGTTCCTAGTTATACAACTTTTCATTTTCCATTACTCTTAGTACGCAATGTAACTACAGAAGAGTCGAGTTTTAAATGGGAGAAATATTAAAAACTCTTCGGTCATTTTTGAGCTTGAGGCTAACAGTCTAATCGGATTCAAAGATCTACGTGTTACCGCCAGACCGACGTAAATGGTGTGTTAAACGTGACACTAAAACATGCAATAAAATAAATAAAAATTATATCAAAATTGAATCAAAAACATTTAATATTTCTGCGTTTTCAAGGGTTAATGCCTGATGAAGGTCACGGGGCTGAAGCACTTCTGAATACATTTTTTTTTTGTGTGTGTACGCGCGCATGTCTGCAATCTCACAGCATTATACGTAACTACAGTGTGAAAAAAAATGAACCAGCAGTGCAATATCACTTTAATGATACAAGCATCTTATTCTAATTGAAATCATTGATTAATTGTTCAAATATGACATACTGCATGGTGTATTTGCCCTTATAAAGATAAAAATCTCCTGTAAATCTTTGTACAGTGCATAGAAATATTGCCACTGTTGTAAACCGACTGCCAAACAGATTATGAAGAATATGAAAATCTAAATACAGTATAATTGTCACGACTCACGAAACCTTAGAAATGACTGATATTTTGCGTCAGTGTTGCACACCCCTATACATATCAATACGCTGCAGTTTTGAAAAGCCATAAAAAGCATTCCCATATACTAGCATGGAAATAAACGAGCATAGGAGCAGGGGTTGAGCTGCGGGTTTGTATATGAGAGAGTTCTGCGGGGTAATCCGTCATAATGCCGTCATGTTTCGTACTTTGAGGTGGCTATATGGGGATGTATTTAAAGCTGTAAAACAAACCAGAGGCCAGATCGACAACAGCATAATAGTAAAGCGGCAAGCGGGAGACTCTGGGAACAATTACAGTACGGTAGCTTGGTTATATATGCCAGTTCTGTATGTACACGCAGGTGGCATTCGAGCAGCCGGAAATATCTGGGCTGCGAGAAAGTCCAGCTCTCGTCGTGCATGTGGGCCATCCAAAAACTAATACACTAATTATATAAATCACCCTCAAGTAGCTTCTGCGGAGGTGAAACGTTCTGTTTCTATATAACGAAAGTGGATACGAAAACATAAAAGAGGTCATAAACGGCGAGTCTGACCCCGGATCATGAAGTCGTTGAGAAATGTTGAATCGATTTGTGAACAAATCGTTCGGACAGCAACTCGATCAAGTGATTCACTGAAATGTTCAGACTCAAACGAATGAATCATTGATGAATCAGACACCATTACTTTTCTCATGACCTCAACAAGGAGCGAGTAAAAAAGTGAGACTTGTGATACCGTATAAGATATTATTTAACACGCAAATTCTAAAACAGTCAGAATTGTGAGACGCTTGCAAATAAATACACTTTAGAACTAACCGCCCATACTGAACACGTTATACAAATAGCCCTAGACATTTTTCATAAAAGACATAAAAAAAAAAAAGATTCCTGTTTATTCCTCTTTCAAAGTTACATTAAAAAACATGACCAACATGATATCGACTAACCCAGCTTTTATACTCCACAGCCCTTAAGTCGCATATTTTCTGTTAACCGTTTAGAAGTTTGGAAAAATGTTAGCAAGCGCATAAACAACTCCCATTCGCTTTGATTTGTCCTTTTCCGCCCTTTTCCCGTTTGTTTTAAATCAACATGCAATAGCAGCAAACGGCTGTTTGCATTTGAAGTGTTGTTTACGTTTTCAGACGAGCCACTGACATCACCGGAAAGAGGGTCTCATGACCACATTTTGGACGACGTGAACTCTTTAAAACAATGGGAAACAGTCCATTCTGTCGGTCATTTACTGTGAAAGGGGATTTTGCGGTCCGCTTTAGAGGGTTTGATGAAATGTTGACATGCTCATTTGCACTTGAAGCTGTTCCTGATTTTGAAGTCTAGCTCTGAGTCATGTGAACATGGCGGATTGATTACTAAAATGCTGACAATGATGTTTAAATTTTATTCTCTAGCTCAATGACACTGCTTTTGTCTAGTCAAGCAAAGCCTATTAACACAGCCTGATGTAACGGCTCACTTTCCTGGAGGCAGCTGTACAGACTCGGCTAGATCCACATTTTGGCTCTTGCTGGCACAACTAAATCTGTTGTAGCGACTCAAAAGCACAATGCGCTTGTTGTTTTGGTGGTTCGCCTCGTATTTGTTGACCTGATCTTGAGCTTTCAGAGTGTAACTGCTGAAGCGTATTTGTGTTTTTAGCATTGTTTACGATTTAGACAGGTCATTTCCACGTTCGTGATGACATTTTAAGCAAGCCAGTTCACGCGGGGTCAGAAATACAGCTATCGGCTTACAGCTTATTTCAACAGGAAATACACCAAACTTTTAAAATTCAATAAAATGCTATTACCAACAAATATTTTCAACATGCAATAATATTCGATTGATTTATTCCAATCAAATTATGAAAAAAAAAAAATTTAATCCAAAATACAGCAAAAGTAGTATTTCTACTATTTAAAAAAAACTTCTTCCTATGTGAATATGTATTTTAAAATGTAATTTATTCCAGTGATCAAAGCTGAATTTTTTACATCGTTAATTTTCTGTCGATTTGCTGTTCAAGTAACATTTTATTACTGTTATCATTTTTATTCAGTATTTACAGGAGTTTTTTTGGGACAAAGAATAGCATTTTATTTAGCAATTATAAAAAGTTACAACAGATATACATTTCAGATAAATGCTGCTCTCCTTAACTTTCTATTCATCAAAGAAACCTACAAAAATTCCACTGATCTGTTTTTAACATAATATAATTAAATGTTTTTGAGCAACAAATCAAAATATTAGAATGATTTCTGAAGTAAATTTCAAAATGTAACTGCTGTATTTTGGATCAAATAAATGCATGTCGAAAAGCATTAAAAATCATACTGTTCAAAAACTTTTGACATGTATATTTTAAAGTCATTATAATCATCCTGATAATTATGACAATTAAAAAGTAGGGGTTTCGTCTGAAATGACAAACAAAAAATATAAAATACAGTGTGACCAGGGTAGAGATTCACCGCCAAATGACTCTTTTAATGAATCACTTAAGACAACTCAAAATTTCTGAATCACTGAAACAGAATCACAGTTATTTATTAAATGAACACACTAGAGTGTTACGAATCTACATATTTCAATTAAATATCAAAAATGTGTTTAATAAACGTGTTAATTACTTAAAAATAAGATTTTGAGCAAATGACTCTTTTGAATTGGTTCTATTCAGCGAATCAACCCTAAAACGTGCAACTGAAATACGCCAAATATGAAAAACGACACAAATACAAAAAAAGCGCATGAAAATTTCGGCCTCAGCATGCCAGGACATTTACTTTCGGTGAATCAACAGGAATGACTCACAAACTACTGGTATTAATCATGCTGACAAATTTTACCGAATGAACTCTCTGAACCGGTCGGCACGTTACTGAATCAACATCTGAAATACTTCATAAACGACGAGATTTTACTACTTTTGATAAAACCTTTAAGCAGTACATTTTCATTTAACTACGTATGCTTCTGCAAAATTTGGGCTGATGAATTTGAAGTTAAAAAAAAAACACTAAACAAATATGCATGATTAACGGCATCTTTTATGATGCATTATTTTTATTTTTAATTAACTGCACTAAATGAAAACATTAAAACTGACAGCCCCCCTATATTTCTCGTATAGCATGTGTGTCTGAGTATTTATCACATAATGGCCCCTCAGCTGAAAGCATCCTTTAGCTGCATCTGTCTCGCATCAGCACGCATTAGTGGAAATGCCAAGAGCCAGGCAGAAAGCTGGAGCTGGATTCGATATTCTCTCCCCGAAGTGGAGCTGACAGAGCTTCAGACTCGCAGACGGGACGCACCGAGAGAACGCTACGTCCAGAGCTCAACAACATAATGACATCAAACTGGGTCATGAGACGCGCTGCAAAGAACGAGAGAACACTGAGGTTACACAACGCGAGCCGTGCGTGAAGCATGCTCGCATATTTCGTGCATTGGTTCATGACAGAACGCAGTATGAAGACTGATTCGCTCCTTATCGAGATCCACAGAGGGGTCACATAGTTTGGAAGTTTCTATTCCTGTTTGGAAACCAAGGGTCTTGGGTCTAGAAATTGGGATTTGTCATTTTAAACGACAAAAACCGTCAAGAGGCAAACTGTGGGAATCGCAAGGAGAGGTTTTTCCTTGAAAAGAGAGAAAAAAAAACAACGCTTGCCCTTTAAGAGAAAAATGCTCAATATCAATGCATCTAAGGCATGCAATTCAAATCTAAATATGTGCAAATATTTTTATTAAATTACTCACGTTTACTCTCCGGTTTTAGATACCCATTTACTTTTTAGGTTTTGAACGCATGGTTTTGTATTAGTACTCGTATGCATTTCTGTACTTTTTTTCCTAGAATTTTGTGAAAACGCTGTTTAGGTGGAGGCTTAAAGAATCAGTTCACCTGAAAATGAGCGTTTGCTGAAATCCTCAGGCCTTCCGAGACATCGAGGACTTCATTTCTTCATCACATCACTTGCTCGCCAGTGGTTCATCTGCAGCGAATGGGTGCCGTCAGATTGAGAGCCCAAACAGCTGATAAACACATTGCTATAATCCGCGCCACTCCAATAATCTTCCGGGTTATTGTGACGTTATCAATGTTTGGATCGGTTCATTCAGCCTCCAAAGGGATTTCAGTAAACGGTTATTTCCGGGTGAACTACACCTTTAAAGGGTTAGTTCGCCCCCAAAAACAAAATTAGCATGTGTTTTACTCACCCTCGGGCCATCCTGGGTGTATATGACTTATACAGGCGCATCAGACTAATCCAATAGTTCTATTAAATAGCGTCCTGGCACTGAACTAAACTATCAAACAAGAGGGGAAAACACTGGTCTCCAGTCACGCTGACTACATCATGGGAAGTTTTCCTCACGGCAGACTGAAAGTGACCTTTCGCAGGGCGTGGAGCGACTTGAAAGGAGAAAACTATTCGTTCCTGCTCAGACTCCGCCGAGCATCTACGTGACTGCTTACAGCGGCAGACGTTTCCCACAAATAACCTCAGGTGTTGACGCTACCTCGCAGTTTAACATGTGGCCTCCAAACAGTTCAGTGCCCTTCCACTTAGACCTAGTCAGAAACAGCTTTCCACAACCACGGCGACTATTGAAACAAAAAGTGGAGCGCGGCCCAGATCGTTACGTAAACCCAGTGCTGGCTAAACTATCCGCGGTGTCCTAAAGACACCGAGGGAGCCTATCGTGTCATTAATACTAGGGTGTTGTATTTTCAGTGTTTTTTTACTCTCAGACAAACCATCCTGACAAACACAAGCTAATGAGCTTATAGTTTGCGTGACACCTACCGCTGTTTGTGTTTGTTATTTACAAAAGGCCACCGTTTAAATGTTGTGTAAACAGCACCTACGTTGAAGCGAAAATAAAACATTATGAAGGAAATTAAGGCTAAATTTACCTGAATCCAACAGCGTCCCATGTGGCGTCCTTTAACGGAAAGTAACGTATAAGTTCTTTTTATTTTTAAATGACACGCTGTTCTCGCGCGCTAGGGTCGTTAAAACACACGCTAGTTCGCCCATTAAAGCGTCTTATTTCACAAATGTGTTAAATAAGGGTGGCTTTAATGTTTGACTCACCTGAGTGTAGCCTCTGTGCACAACCTGGCGCGTGATTGACTTGGTGGTTCGTTTGATTCATACGCTAATCGATTCTTTTGAGCTTGTTTGGGGTTCGTCGCGAACGAGTCACTGAATCATACTTTACCGATTCGCTTAAAAAACCGATTCGTCCGAATCAAGGCTTAAAAATTGCTAACATTAATGTTCGCCTCTTCTCGGTGTGTTAACTGTTCACTTTTTCTAATGCTATATTTGTGGAAGGACGAAAAATATGAGTCAATTCACTGCAAGGAAGTGAACTAGAGCAATTCACTTTAAAGATTCGTTTAGCGTTTGCTGCCTATGCCTCGCGGTTGATTAATAGCTTTCATCAGAATTTTTTGGAAATGCATTATAAGCTTTTTTATGAACACATTATTGCACATCACACGCAATGATAAAGCAAGTTACTCACAACTGTTTGGGGGAAAAAAAGGAAACGGAAACGTCCTGCTTGGACTACTTGCTTAAATAGCATGTGAATGAAAATTGGATTTCATAGCTAGAGGATTTTGGGGAAATGCTAAAAAAGCGAACACTGTACCATTACAAATCATTTCACACAGCCAAAACAGGCCTTTGAACACGTGAGCAGTTCAATTATTTAAACAATTTCTCATCCCCAATACAAATAGCAGCTCCTTAATATGATTAAAACAACAACATTGACAAGAAACAGAAAAACACTCGCTGCTCTTCATTCATTTCTTCGTTCCTGACAGTTTGTTTACGCGAACAATTATGAAACCCGAAGGTTTACTTTTATTGAAAAGTGCTTGAAGGCTACAGGCCATTGTTTTAATTCCATTTGTAAACAGTTGTATTAATATTTATTTATTTTAAATAATGGCATGCTGTCAGTTGTAGTTTTTTTGTAGAATAGGCCGATATTTCACCAGCAGAGGCAGATGAAATGTTGATACTGTGACGATCCCAGATATAAAGGTGAAAATAAATGTGAAGATTGGGATTGTTACAACCGCAGAGATCCTCAACTTGGCCGGTCTTTTCTATCAACCAACTTGTTTCTCTGTTGACGAGCACCATAATTCTGAAGTGTGGACATACCAGTACGAATCAAAAATCCTTTGGCCAAACAGTGCATTAAAATACCTGGCGAGCGACCAGGACTGATTGTCCACCCTGGCATCTACCGCTCCACAATATTTCTTTGTGAAGTGTAGCAGCATGTAAAACGATCAGCTTTTCTGCGTACTTTCCTGCGCAATTGACGACAGAAGCACATGGCATTGTAAGAAGGCCAAAACCGTGCTCTTTCCAAATAAGACGCAGCGTGTGATACTTACGACATTGCTTAAAGCGAGAGCAACCCCAAAAATTAAAATGCGACCAGCCACAGATCTTTTCGCTGTTTATTTAGGCGCGAGTTTATATTGTTTATTTGTTACTAAGTGTCTCAAAACAAACTCTGAATATCCTTAAATATGCGACGGCAAATCCAGTGATTATTTCATCCTGAAAGGCTCTTGTTGTATTAGAATCGTAAACACGGCTGTTTCCAGGCAGACTGATAAAAACTCTGTGTCCTTACTCCTAGAAGATATGTCAGCCAATCAGATTAGATCTTGCCAGACTGAGAAAATACTTTCCAATGTGCATCAGAATGTCATTGAACTGTGTGGGGTCTGTGAATGTGCCATCTGATGTTGTATTTAACGCATTTACAAGCAGGGGCAAACTAGGTCACGCTAACTAACAAAACCCAACCCTATCAACATTTTGGACATAGAAAATCCTGTCATTGTTATTAGTTCAACTATATATTTATCCAAGCACCCAGAATAAAACCCAAACATTTCATCAAATCCATGGTATAGTTATATTAACAATAAACATGTTTTTCTTTTTGATAATCCACTTAACTTGGATGCACGTTACAGTACAGAAGAAAAGATCTGCTGCTATTTTAATTTTTGTCGCAACTTGAATAGTACTCCGTATAATCGAATAGCTAACCCACATGGAATAATTCTGTCGCCGTATCCTTCTTTTCTTCGAAAAACACAAAAAGAGAAATTTCGCAGAATGTTCATGTTGTTTTTTTCACACACAGTGAAAGTAAATGGTCGCCATGGCTACCAGTCTCCAAAAATGACCTGAAAAAAAGGACGTTTTTAACTATTAACTACGACTTTTCCCTCAATCAATTCTTAATTTGCTGCTTATTAATCGTTGATAAGTTGTTAAAGTTTAGGTATCGGGTAGGATTAGTGATGCAGAATTAGGTCGTGTAGAATAAGCATTAATATGTGCAAAATTAGCATTAATAATTGGGTAATATTCTAGCAAAATGCATGCTATAAAGCAACTAATAGGTTTAGCTACCGCAATTTAAATAAATTTAAAAGCTAAGTTTTTTAATCATAACGATTCACATTTGATTTTGTGCATAGTCTGATATCACAAATAAGGTTAGCCAAATAAAAGAGTTTTAGTACATTTCTCCATTTATTTTCTTTCCACGATCCGTAGATGAAAGAAAATCAAAGAGATGAATAATGACGCAAGGCTGAGCAAACGATGACAGAATTTAATTTTGATTGAACCGCTTTAATAGTGGGCTGCGCATCCGTATAACAAAGTGCAAGTAATCTTTTTGTTTAGGCTTGATTGCTTGAGGGATTATTGATGCCTCAGGACAGGCGAGCCGACTGTCTTCCCAGATTAGACTTCTGGCTCATGTTCCTTTGCTCTCTTACATAAGCATACACGCTAATTAGACCCGATTGGACTTCTAAAGGTTTGAGTCAAGAAACTCCACAATCAGTCAAAAAGAACAAAAACACAGCGTTTAGTTCATTGACAGTGTTACATTTGATTTATATCCTTGCATGAGATGTAATCCTCTTCACTACATGCCTTGAGGTGCATTACGCTCAAGATGAATGAATTGAAAGGCCACGGTGGTTCCATGATGATGGATTAGATCAGATTTCATATTTGGACTCGGCCCAAGGGCACTGGGGAGTGCATTTGCAAGTTAGCAAGCTGTATGGAGTATATTAAAGTCATATTAGTCAGGGTTCAAAGGGTTAAGCTCCGTTTCCTCCTATTTCATGGAAGTGGATGCAAAGACTTCCTGCAAAACTGATACTTTTTATGACATTCATATATTTCCAGAACAAATACAAGTCATAAATCAGACCTATCATCAACAGGGTTTTTTTAGGTTGTGGGATAAAGGTTGCGGTTCCTATGGTAGATTCTGGTGAAGATGCATAAAAATTAAAATAAAACAGCATAAAATTTCTCCCCTTTTGGTGGAAATCTCGTAAATTTCCTTGAGAAACAACAAGAAGTACCATCTTTGCTGCCAATGAAGCAGATCTGCAGTAATTTACAGCATTTTGAGAGGCCAAACGGTTTTTGTAACAAGAGATAGAGTTCATTGAAAGAGGAGAAGCCCTCACACATGATGAGAAACATGAGATGGCCCTGGCAGTGGTTCATCAGCTCAATTTAACAAAATATAGCCAGACTAAGGAAAATGAGGTCAGGACTCCCAAGTGGGACATCGTTTTGGCTCGACGACTACATAAAATTCACCCTTTCTCTGTCTTTTCTTCTTTCACCAGCTCTTATCAATACTGTCAAGAGCAGAACACTCATCTAATTTATCACCAACTTTATCGTCTTGGTACGAGGAACCACCACAATCCACCCCAAAAAAGCAAACATCTACTTGTTTTCTAGATATTGGTGTAAAACATCTCTTTAACTCTTTCCCCGCCAGCGTTTTTTTTTGCCGTCTGAATATTTTCCGCCATGCATATATACATATTATATAACATATTATATATATATATCAATTATATTTTAAAATGAAGAACCAAGCCTCTGCTTTCAAACAAAAATCTTTTTTGTACTATCCATTTTATTCTATCTTTATGCATTTTTATTTTATCATCAATTGAATGAGGATTAGCCTACTTCGTACTGATCAGATTTAATATGTTCAAAACACGATGACATGCATGATCTATATATATATGATCTATATTGTGATCTACATCGTCTTTGATCCTTCCGTTTATGGCGATCGTCGTTTTTTGCATTCAGGAAATGCGCTAGGGCTTTCCTTATCGTAATAATAAAACAGGGATTGCGGCAAAAACTCATCTTTGACGGGGAAGCGCTGTAACCTAAATGACGAGATATCTTGTCAATGGCAGGGAAAGAGTTAGTAGAGATTTCATAAAAGAGCACATCCTATCCTGTCCTGTCAATCTTGACAAACATATACAAACATGTAAATTCTGTCATTATTTGCTCACTGTTGTGTTGTTTCAGAACTGTATGACTTTTGTCCATATAATGAAAGGCACTTGTGTTGTTTTGGACCCCGTTGACTTTCACTGTATGGACAAAAGCATTTTTTTAAATATCTTTTGTGTTTCACAAAAGAAAGTGAGTCATACAGGCTTAGATTTGCCAAGATAGTGAATAAATGATGACAGAATTTCCAACCAACGTGGTCTGAATGCCGGATGTGCGACCGACTTTCATTTTCTGGAAACAGTCGTGACAAGCTAGTTAGTTTCTCATCCGTGAAGCAGCAAGCTGCATCGTTGTTTAAGGGGCAGTTCTCACGTGGTGTCTTTTGCGCGCTCAAAGTTTTTAGGCGTGACGTGAACGGCCCCTAAAAAATTCACCCATCATATCATACAGAGCTCAGGTGTTTAGAATAATTGGGCTTTATGCAAACACACATACTTGGCTGGTGACAAAATTTGTCCCATGCACTATATGAATACCCTATCTTTTGTGTAAAAATCGCATATACTTTGGGTGTAACGGACCCCAGTTAACACACTGAGAAATGGGGATGGGGTAAGTAACCACTTAGCAACCACATCATTTACCAAAAAACACTTTTCGGAAACATACTGATAACCAAAACGTTGATGGTAGCCATTGACTTCCATAGTATGAAAAACAAATACAATGGAAGTCAATGGCTAAGGTCAACTGTTTGGGCTTGGGGACGGGCTCCTTCCACTTGAGGCGACTTTGCAACCACTAAGGTCCTGGGGACCCCCAACCACTGCATATTTTGTATGTCTCTCTTATTTAACACACCTGATTCAACTAATCAGCTCATTAGTTGTGTCCGCAAGACTTGAACCGGTTGTGTGGTGGTTGAGGGTCCCCTAGATAGGTTTGAGAACCACTGAATTCAGAGCAACCAAGAAGAACCGTGATGGTAAAAACTGTTGAAAGTAACCTTTGACTTCCACATTATGGGGAAAAAATACTATGGAAGTCAAAGGATACTGTCAACGCTTTCGGTTTAAGAGACCCCAGGTAACATCGAGACTTGGGAACGGGCTCTTTTGACTTGGGGACACTTAGCAACCTCTTGGATCTCCCTAGAAACCACACATATCACTAAAAAACAATTAAGCAATGAAGAATCAATGCATTAGTAAACAAACTGTAGAAGGTAGCCACTGACTTCCATATTACAGAAAAAAATACTATGGAAGTGAATAACTACCATCACCTTAACAACCCCAGAAAGCACATCAACCCCTGGAGATGGGTTTTTTATTTAAGTAACGAAGAATCAATGTATTAGCAAACAAACTGTTGACGGCAGCCACTGACTTTTATTATGAAAAAATACTTTTCAATATCACATCAAGACATGGAGATGGGCTCTGTTGACTTGGGGCCACTTAGCAACCACTGAGATCTCCCTAGCAACCACATTCATCACTAAAAACATTTACCAGCCAGCAGTGTATTGGCAAACAATCACACAACTGCAGATATTTTTCAGAAAATCCAAAAATGTTTTATTTATACATAATGTCGGGTTAAAGTCTCCCAGACACAGACGAAAGCCTGCCAATTACCAAAGCACCAACCTGCTAATTAACTCCCTCCCAGTCGCAGCAGAAGTGAAATGAAGCTGGGAAAAGGCGGCGTGGAGAGATCAGCGATAAGTGATCTGACCCAGATCAACACCCTCGGGGGACGACCCTGCGTGTCTGTCTGTCTGGAACAAACGAGAGCATGTAAGAAGCGCCCAAAAGCCAGTCAGAGAAATCACAAATATTTGGCTTACGAGACGTTGCATTAATAATGATTTAATCACAGGACACCGGCTGCAGAAAAACACACTGTCACAGGCGCTGTTCCCCCGACGTGAACCTTTGGCAATCGCGCATTTTGGGATTACAGAGACCAAATTATGAAATATTTTAAGTGAAGCATGACTCCCCTGCCACATCTGGCACGATCATATTTGTAACTATAACACAGATATGGGGAAAGAAAATTAAACACAGCTTTGCCAAGCTCAGATGAATTTTTAGTTCAAAGAAATAAGTTGAAATGAGCGTTCGTCTTGCATTTAACAAACAAGCGAACTTTTCCCATGGAATAGGAACGTTATTTCAAACAGACATGATACTCCAAGACCCACTCAGACAAAAAAGAGCATTTAGCAACTGATATATAATCAAATTACGCTGTTTTGGCATTCTAGTATTCTCAGAGGCTATAAAATAGGCCAAGACTTTGCCTAGGATTGCAACATTTCCATTGCATAGATCTCGACTAAATAAAAGTATGGATGACTGTTGAGTTAGAGTTTCCAAAATGACCGTTTTGCAGGTGTTTCTTAACCATTCTTATGCTGATCAAAAATGACCGACCGATGATTTAAAGAGATAGTTCAGTTGACGATCTCCATTGACCAACTGCTTTTATAGAAATATACTGCTTTTATACGACGAGCATGTTTTTAAAATGTAAGAAAAAATTCCTGAATAAAAAAAACTTAAATTGTTGAAAAGAAAACATTGTTTATTAGTAACATTTTTAATTATTACATAAACTGCTGATCAAAAGTCAATGCATTTCTTAAAATATTACAAATAGTGCTGTCGAATTATAATTATTGTGCAATACAAAAATTTTTGTTAAGTTTTTGCAGTATTTTTATTACGTAAATACACACATATACAGTATATAATATCTGTATTTATATTCATATACTTTAGAGACTATCAAAAAATTATATTTTGTAAATAAAAATGTGTGTGTGTGTTTTTAAAAAAATATTGAAACATAAATTATCATTTGTGTTTTTTCTAAACAGATTTTCTAAAACAAAAATGTAACTCTTTAAAAAATGTATTAGTAATTTATAAAATGTAATAAAAAAAAGATCAAATATATACAAATAATTAAGTAAATGAATATTTTTTTAATAAATTATTGAGTTTTTTGGGTGGGGTTTGTATATTTAGCGACGTTTGCTACTAAAGACAGGATTTTTCAGATCCAGTTGAAAGAGTTCAAGCGTCTGACAGTAATCTGTTAACTTACCGTCTAATATTTCATATCTCTTTTGTTTTTATAGTTTCGCGGAAGGCTGACAGATTTCATCATCTCCTTTCCACTAGTTTGGCTCTCGTGTTTGCTGTTATTCATTCCCAGTTTGCTTTTTATCGATACGGACACACTGACAATCGGAAAACAATAGAGCTGTTAAGAGCTCAACTGGAGCAGATCCTTCAGAAACGATCAAGAATAACTGAGCAGAACCCTTCCCTAACTAACCCTGAAGTGTTAACCTGACCAGTGCTACGTCAATAAACCACGTCCCAGCTTTCCTTCACTTGCACAAGTGACAGAGAGCCGAGGCTCTTCAGTGTTTTCTGCAAATGAGGCATTTAATTGCGGTTTTATAGAGCGATCTGAAACCTGGTAGCCTTGCTCTTTTACATTTACGCATTTGCCTTTCAATTCTATCCAAAGCAGCAAACAATGAGTTTCCTCGGCGTTGCATGCACCGTACTGTTTAGTTCGGCTCTTTACATCTCTTTTATTTGCACTAGTTATAAATGTCTTGACGCCTTGCTGAGACAAAACAGACACGGCCTCGTTGACGCTCACCTTGGGTGGATTGGGTGATTATGTGCTTTGAAATGAACTGTATTAATGTTGGCTTGGGTTTTATCTCTTTCTGTGCCGTTGCGGAAAGGCCAGTACAAGTTCAGGGAATGGAGCTATTTTTGACATTTGGAAAGCATTGTGCGTCTGCTCTGTGTTATTTCATCAATTTATGAATCAAAACATTAGCGGGACAAGTTTACTCGAATGTAATCTTTGTACTTGTGTTAGTTTAAAAGGGTATTGAAAAGACTGTAACTATTAGGTAAATAGTAATGTTTTTTCCTATACACCTTCATGTGTACACAACATAATTATTATTTATGGGATGAAATATTAGTGATTAATGATATTTGAAAATATCTTTGTGATTCAAGTTTTTTTCTTCTTATATTTCATATTTATTTATTTATAACATTTAATCAAACTATTATTTATTATCATTTTGTCTTCCCTACATGATTTGACGATTGAATAATAAATGATTGAATAATAAATAAATAAATAATATATATATATATATATATATATATATATATATATATATACATATATATATATGTGTATATATATATATATATATATATATATATATATATATATATATATATATATATATATATATATATATATATTTTTTTTTTTTTTATTATGTTGGACAACTGGACAATTGTATCACTATTGTATCACACTTTTTATTTATGCCCTCAAATAATTAGTTAATGTATAAATGTTTCTTCATTGTTTGTTTATGTTAGTTAACACACTAAATAATTGAAAAACATAGGACACTTTATTGTAAAGTGTTACCATGACAACCACATACACAACTGCAAAAATGTTTGGAGTCTGTGAATTTCCCTTATGCTGACAAAGGCCGAATTTAAATAAAATGACTGTTTCCTACGTGAATACATTATAAAACGTAATTTATTCCTGTGACGAAAAGCTGAATTTCCAGCATCATAATTCCAGATTTGACGGATGCTGATTTGCTGCTCAAGAAACGTCTTATTATTATCAGTGTTGCATGTCCCAGAGTGTAAGGTTCGGTATTTGTGCGTAAGAAATGATACGCAACACGAAAAGCATTGCTTTTGATCAATTCAAGTGAAAGATGAAAGCAGTGCAAGCCTGTTACGCCTTAAGACCTCCATCGAAGCCCGTTATCGCTCTCATCTTTCATCAGTCGCTTGTAACTGTACGATCGTTGCTCAACGCTCTCCACATCTGCAGATTTATTCCATTTCAGTGAAGATGAACACGTTTGAGTTTTTTTTTGTTGTTGTTTTTTGTTCAGCTGATCTGTACAATCCAAACAATTTGGTTAATGAGTGAGTCACAACACATCACACATGCTTTTGGTTAGGATTCAAGTGTTAACTACAGGACATGCTGAGACTTCTGAGGTTCAGGGCCGGTCTGGGAAAGTCTCGAGAGCAGCTGCTTAAAGCTAATTACAAAAAAGGTCTGAGGGAAGCTTTTTTTAGCAGATGCATCTTGATCTGATGTATCTATGATCTTTGCTGTTATGGATCTGCGGCCTGGCAAACACGGGTAACTACAGGACGCTGCGTTCGGCGCAGGTTTGGGAAAGTCCCGGTCGCTCTGCGTTTATTTAGGTCTGGTTCAGTTTCTCAGCATCCCATGGATCTCCATCGCTCCAGCTTTTCATCCACCCCCGCATCCTGACCTGATTTTTTTGGCTGCGCTCTTAAAACATTAAATGATGCTTATTAAGGGATGTTAATTAACTGTTGATGCTGTGTGCTTTGTTAGGGGAAACTATTTTCCGCAGACGGCATGTGTATAACACACTTGACAGTTTGTTCCACGGAGAAAAAGCAGTAAAACACTTTCAAAATGAATAAATACCAGCCACTTCCCACAGGACCAATAGAGCACAACACGTACTGGAAGTGAAAAACCTTCCCATAAAGCTTTAACCACAAACCTGTCATATCAGTGTGTGACGTAAGCTTGTCTTACTCTATACTCACAGAATACTTATATTTGACTTAAAATACACTTAAAATGTTTCTTCTTTTACTTGAAAATAAATTACTTGGGTTACTTTTTATTTGATTAGGTCATTTGGATTATAATAATCAACAATAACAATTATATATATATATATATATATATATATATATATATATATATATATATATATATATACATGTATATATGTGTGTGTGTGTGTGTGTGTGTGATCACTGTTGTTGTTAATATTGTGTATATCATTTTACTAAAATAATTCTATATAATTTACATATATAATTATTTTTGTATAAATGATTATTTACAACAATAGCAACAATAATAATTATTTATTTATTTATATATATAATAATAATAATAATGTCGTTGTTATGAATTCTATGTATTATGGCTATATCATAACAATCAATATTGTAATCATTAAATATTTATTTGTATAAACAATAATTATTCTTTTGTTGTTGTTATATAACGATAACATTTTGGTCATTATTTGTTATTACTGTCTATTACAAAAACAACAAAGATATTTAAATAATTTAAATAATATAAATATTACTACTAAATGTTATAATGAATTATTTATAATTAAAAATAGCAAAAAAATTGTTGTTCTTATAATATAGATTATACATTTTATATTAAAATGTTATTAATTATTATGAAGCAAGAACGTTATTAATATGCCTATATAATAATAATAATAATAATAATAATAATAATAATATTCTAAAATAATAACGAATGTCTTCATGCATGAAAAATGATAGATTTGAAATGTGGGCGTGCACCGTTGCACTCTATTGATGGATATGAAAGGAACCGAAGTGATTTGAAAGTGACTGCATGCTCTTTAATGCGTTGACAAACTGATCAGACACTCATAACGCTTTTCAGAAGAAGTTTTCCTTTCTTTCACAAACACCGTAACCGTAGCCGTCCGAGACGCTTATCGAGCACGGTTAACGCTGTGAACGCATTATCATCACAAACAAACGTGGGTCTCAGGTCGCTTTTAGCCATTTAATCTCATTTAACAAAAATCTGAGGAAGTGCCGCGTTTAATGGCGGCTCTCCGAGTTAATTTAGTCAATTCTGCAGCAAAATCAGTTTGCTGACAAGCTAATCAGTCGCCGAGAGAAGTTGAACTCGCTCGTAACTTCTACTGAGCTCCTGGAGGACTAATAACCGAACTGTCAGGCGCTGGACGCCGTTCAATGAACCTGTCAGATTATCTTATAGACCGCGCGTGACGTTCGCACGCGCTTTACGTTACCGTGACGTCTCGCCGGAGCGCGTCGGAGGAAGCGGCGGACTCACCGTGGTTTAAAGTCCCGGCGCGGAAGAGCGGAGCGGGATCCTGTCGGAGCGGCAGCGCGTCTCTGAGCTCTCCATCCCCGCGTCAGAGCGCCGCGGCTCCGCGCCTGCCCCGCCGCCTGAGAGCGGAAGCGTTAACCTCTACCTGACCACAGCCGCGCTCTCCAGCACCAGACCCGGCCGCGGACGGACCGCTGCTACGAAGAAACCGACCGAGTCGTAAAGGCGCGCGAATATCACGACAAGTCGCGTTCGTTCACAAATACGAAAACGCGCTGGTTTTAAATGATAAAGCTGTTAAAGGAATGAGGGGGAAGCGAACAACGTGGCTTAACAAACGTGACACCAAGCTAAATATATATCTAAATGGTTAATATTAATTGTGTAGGCTACAAATGTAGAATAAAAAAAAGCATTTTCTGTTGATTTTAGTTACGGTTTTGACACTTAAAGGGTTAAACCCCATGTCATTCCAAATACATAAAAGCTTTGTTCGTCTTCAAAAACACAATTTAAGATATTTTGGATGAAAACCCAGGGGTTTTGTGACTTTCCCATTGGCTGACTTCAGAAAAGTATTACAGACATCGTCAGAACGCTCCATCTTCCATCAGTGGTTCAACCATAACTGTTCTTTGCTTGGCACCACGCGGTTTTCATCCAAAAAATCTCTCTTTTATATATCAAATTGCCTTCTGAACAAAGCTTTTACGGGTCTGGAACGACACAGAAGTAAGTGAATAATAGCAAAATTTTCATTTTGGGGTGGAATAACCATTTAATGAAAAATAAAGACCCCCTTTTTAAGGCGACTAGGTCGTGCCGAATAAATTGACGACTTAACTGATTTAGATACACTTAAATTACAATCACAGTATTACAAGTACACAAGGCTCTTGGCTTTGAAAGTGAAATTTTAAGTTATGATCATATGTTTTTTCTGGCCAAGAAATTGCCTTTACATTTCTACATATAATTTTTGCCACCAAATCATGCCTGAAAACAAACAAAGGTGTCACGTTTAACTGCTTTTTACTCACTCAAACCCCAAAGAAGCTGATCTATAATGCCTATTATAAATCTGTACCTATTATAAGTGTACTTTAAATGAAGTGTCATTATTGAAAATTGAAAATTTGTAATAAAGTCACTAACAGTTTGAGGTTTTTCATAGTAGGTAAGGTTTTTGAATGTTGGATAGTGTTTTCCATGATATGCAACCATAGTGCACATAAAGTTTCATTTTACTAGTAGAATTTTATGTCATTTTGTAAAAAAAACAAAACAAAAAGGAATTGGATAAATATCAGAAGCGTCTTTCGGGACATTTGGGAGTGTTGCTCGGTGTCTTAAATGATGTAATGGGCCAACATAATCATTTTTGACCATTAATCAGATTTTAACATAAGCTCTAATCCTATTAGAAGATAAATGCGCTGAGAAATCGCTCGTGTAGGTCATGGTTGTGAGCATGTAAATCTGCGTTCTGCTCAGAAGGTCCTGCAAATAAAAGAAACCTGTAAATTCACATCAGGCACGAGTCCACACATAAAAACATGAGCTCACTCGAATGATCATACACAGAACTTGAACCCATGGAGTCGAAAACATAAAATACGCCACTGCGCAACATTAGGGTCATAAAATCTGACCTTGTCTCCTGTTTGCTGTACGTGGGCCAGGCCGCTCGGCCGTCTCGCACTTAGTTATCAGATCAACAAGTGCTGATTTAATATCTTGGAGACAGACTACTTTTATGTTTTGACTTGGGAAACATAGTTTCTCTACATCAGATAAAACCTAAAAAGAAAAATTCAGAGAGGAGACGTAGGTCAGGCCAACAAAGATAACGGTCCATGTCACCTATTCATGATTCACCTTTAACCGCTGTAGCATTTAAAAAATAAATGTGTTATAATTATTACAATTATGCTATTATAATTATATAAATGTGTTACAAAATATTTATTTTTGGTCTTTATTACCGCAGGATAGTTGTAGAGCAGACAGGAAGTGAAGCGTGGAAGGGAAAGGTCCTTGAGCCGGGAACACAACACAGCAGCTTTATATGTCGGCACACTGCCCAGCTATGTACGAGCTTTCCTCACAGGATGGAAACAACGAAATAAACAGTCATCGACATGATAAGAAATAAAAGTAATTAACAGAATTCCTGAAAGGACAACTGCAAGAAAAAAAATCAACAGGATGGAATGTAACAGGGTAAAAAACAACAGATGGAAAAAAAACCAGCATGAAATAATCTGTAGAAAAGTAACAGGGTGGAAATAAAAAAAAAAATAGGATGAAAAATAAGAGGATGGTAATAAAAAGGAAATAATTCCAAATGTATGGAATGCAACAGGGTGGAAAAAAATTTACACTGTAAAGAAACAGGATGTAAAAAATCTACAAGATTCCTAACATGATAGAAAAGTAATAGGATGGAAATTAAAAATGTACAGGTGGATGAAATATAATAGAATGAAAATAAATGGTAATGTTTGTAAATGCAACGTTGATAAATGATTGTAACAGGATGGGAAACATGAGATGAGAGCTGAACTGAGCTCTAGTGTCTTCCCCAGAGCAGCTTTATAGAGGAATTGAACTCATTCCATTATTTATTAACTGTAGACGGTTTTTAAACTGAACTGACTTTAACTTAATAATTGACTCCTGTTGTTCTATGTTTCACAGCTCATTTAAAGCAGAATTTAATTTTGCATCACTGAAACATTATTTTCTTGCTTAACACTTTAAAGCAACTTTGACACAATCTGTATGTTACGAAACACCACATAAATAAAGGTGACTTTACAGATTACAGCAATTCTATCAAACGGTGTGGAAGATTTAGGAGTGAGACAAAGACTAATTTCATAATACTATATAACATAAATCAAATAGCAGTACTAGCAGTTAGTGCCGTTGTTTTCCCATTAACAATGATGTCACATCCTGGTCTGAAAGATGATGTCACTAAAGACCTGGCTTCTGTTATAAAGGATAATTAGGATAACAGGGGGGAAGAGATATTGAGGACACTAATTAAAATAGTACTTCATGAAACTTTGATTGGATAGAAATGGCAACATCAACTGAAAGTGACATCTCTTTTTACCACAAAAACAGTCCCAGTGGCCCTAAGTCTGGGTTTTAAAATCTAAAACCTCCAGAACATTATATTCTAGACCATTTAATCTTTCTTCTGAAGTGGGGGAGAGGCCAACTAAGTTCTATTAGAGAAAAGGGAGTCAAGAGTTGGATTTTAGAGGGGCTACAGGGACACCGCAGCCCAAATTCTGACAAAACCAATACAGACTGGTAGCAAAGGAGAAAGAAAGGGAAAAAAAAACCCTACAAACACCACACCCCACCCGAGAAAAGAGTGGGAGGATGAGAACAAGTGCGAGAACCAGAAATCAGAGGAAAAAGATGAAGAAAGCGATAGATTCCTTAAGAGAGAAGGATGGATGGTGTACAGAAGACGGGTAATAGGAGACTTTGAGACTAAAAGAAAACAAAAGGAAATAGAGAGATGTTTTTATCAGCGATTATACTGGACGCTTACTGCACGCGATCCAAAATACACCATTATGTTACAGCATGCGTGGGAAAACTCAACAAAACACTTTTTTTTTTATTTTTGTCCTCACCCCTGTTCTTAAGACACGAATAATCTGAAGAAAACCCACAGCAGGGGGAGAGGATGAGTTAGCAACTCGTACCATTGCCATAACAAAGGGCCCAGCGGTGCCTGGCCAGTGGCCTTAAAGTCCAGACTGTTAGAATCTGGGATATTCCATCTGTGTTTGTTTGAAACGGGGGAGAAGTTGACTCGATCCCATTAGAGACGAGGGAGTCAGGGTGGGAGTTTTGGGGGGGGGGCTCTAGAGAGAATATGTGGTGATCTAACAAACCAAAACACGAGTCTCATGACTCTCGCTACGATGTTCTGGTCAACTGAAGCAAATCACATAAATATAAAACAAACATAGCAACCAAATGCATCGCCGCTTGCTTCTAATCACTCCCACTCATTAGCTTGCAATCATTAAACCACAATGCATGCGACGACTGTTCAGTGGCTAAACACTAAATCAACACTGACACTTAATTTGCAATAATGTGTGTGCATTACGGCTTTGTTTGGAACGGATCTGCTTTGAATACTATGCAGTATATGGGCCATTGTCGGGAAACTAAAATTGTGTGCCAAGTATCTCCATATCTTACTAGGATAGAGAATGAAATCATTTTTGTTTTGATTGTAAATTTTTTGTTTTACTTTAATTTAAAAAATATCAACAAGTTTGAACAAATAACATTAATCACTGATACTGATACACGCTATATCAACCCTATTTTTCAGCAGTATATAAAAAAAAAAACAGTCCTCTTCAACCCTGTTATGTTGTGACAGTTTAAAGATGTTCGTGGCTTTTGCTTTGTAAAGCAATTATTTATTTTTGGGGGGTTTGTAATGATTTAAGAATCAGCCAATTAGCTCATTTTTGATGACCACTTATCAGCATTTTTAAAAGTATTTTTAACATTTAATTAAAAAAAAAAAAGTTCAACCCTATTGTGATATTTTAGTTTAAAAATGTTTATTTACCTCATGGTTTAAATGGTTTATCTTTTACATCTGTGGTTCATCTTGGTAGGCTTATATTTGGACTTGTCAAGCTCAAAAATTCAACTCTGTTGTGGAAAAAAAATCATAGTGATAAACTGTTTGCTGGAAAAATATTGTCTTTTTGAGCAAAGCACAATAATAATGACTTCATGTATGAATGTAACAGGCCGATATAAAAAAAAAAGAAATATATATATTTCATTATAACTACAAGGAACACTGAAAGCGATTATCTGTTCAAATGATAGTTCCTGTGACAGGGTTGAAAAAAGTAGAGCTTTAAGGTTACATTTAACTGCTGATATCTTCTAAAGCTATTTTCACACATTTCTAATTCTTATTATACTACAATTATAATTTTTTCATCATTTTATTCCAAAAACTCTGTTCAACCGTGTTATGTTCTGTTAATAAGTTGACAAAAGCATGTTTGAATCATAATTACAAGGAATATTGCAACTGAATCCAAATGACTCTATTATGAATATCTATTCGTTATATTTCAAACCTTTTTTTCCCATTTCATTTGGTAATTTTTATTCTATATATGACATTTTGCTGAAATTTTGCCAATGACGATTGTCGTTTTTTACTTGAGACACTTATTTCAAAACAAAGGTAATTTATTCAGTTTGAACAAATCCTTCATACACAAATATATGTATATATATTATATATATATATATATATGAAAAAGAACATATTTCATATACATTAACACAGTTCACTGTCGTCTTCTTCCTGTGTTTTCGTAAACTGCTCTACAAAAGCTCCACAAAACTTTCAGTAGTTTATTTTTTTTTTCTGTACAATAATGTTATATGAAACAAAAAATATTTAGACTAACCATTATGAAAACAAATTGATAATTGATGAATGAAGACAGGCGGCCCTCAAATAAACCCCCAGATCTTCACCAATACAAACACACGCACACACACACACACACACACACACACACACACACACACGCTCGCAAACTTCACAAAAGGGTCGCAAAACGGAAAAATCTTGGATTATATCACATTTTACACCGCTGCTTTTTTGAAATATCATATAAGCAAAAGTCTACAAAGTGTTACGTATTAAAAATGACACTTGTGACCGGTTTAAACTCAGTAACTCGGCCGTCTGCTCGTATGTCCAGTTAAACATGCTTGATCCTTGTGTATGAGGTACTTCAGACAGACCGGAGAGGAGAAAGCCTTCTGTTCTTTTCTTTTTTTGTTCATTGCTTATACATTGCTAAGCAGACTGGACGCCGTGACTGGTTTTGGTGGGACGGTCCAGCAGTTTCCATACAAGCTGACATGTTACAACAAATTGTATTTGTTTTCGTTGGAAGCGGTCAAAAATTGCTGAGTGAAGGCGGTGGTTTTTTAGATAATGTGAGGTTGAGTGGCCACGCTCCTCGGGTTCGCCCTCTCCTTGACGCTTTAGCCGAATATCTTTGTTTACACACACATGAGGAGTTAGCATGAGCGTCTCAAGTGCCTGGCATCTGGATCTGAACCACCTCTCCGTTCTCGGCTTGCTGGAGCTGAATGGCTTCCTTCACGTCCATCTCCGTCTGCAGAGCTGGAGTCAGAGCTTCAGCCTGAGAAACAAAAACATATTTTTCGTCATTAGAAATCCAAAACCAACTGCATATATACGTCGTACGTTTCATACGACCTGATCCTTTAAAAACTGTGCAGAGACAAAGATTCATATGCGGGATAAACATTGCTTGTGGTAACTGCAGTGTATTTTGTGAAGTAATCTTAATTTTATTGATTGCGAGATTAAAAATATGAAAAATGTCACAAGAAATAAAGTTACCTCGCCATAACTGGGGAAAAATAGATTACATTTATTTATTTTACTTATATATATATATATATATATATATCTCTGTGTGTGTGTGTGTGTGTCTGGGCTGTCAAACAATTAATCGTGATTAATCACATCCAAAATAAAAGTATTTGTTTACATAATAATAATATGCGTGTGCACGTTATGTATATGTAACTATACACACATACAACATATATTATGAAAATATTTACATGTATATAGTTCATATAGAAATATATTTCATACATAATTTTGGTTTCTAAAAATAATTTTTCCTAAATATATGCATTCATGTGTGTGTACTATTACATAAACAAAAACTTATTTTGGATGCAATTATGCAGCACTATTTATGTTTGTTTTTACTGAGACAATTCTAGAACCACTAAAAAAAATATATATATATATATATATATATATATATATATATATATATAGCATAAAATCAGACTGGAATAATGAAACAAACAACAACAAAAAACTAATTTGAATTGCAATGTTTTGACTTTTTTTTATGAAACGCAGTCTTGGTAAACAAAACAGTCTTTTCTTTAAAAGAAATACATAAGAATTGAAATGTAAAAAAATAAAAAAATATAAAACTTTATTTTAGGCAAGGTTGCCTCTCTACAATCCATGTAAATTTATTTAAATAAATGTACTTAAATACATTAAATGTATTTAATCTTCCCCTGAAGTCAAGTAACGTTCTTAAGCGTTATACTTTTTTTTTTTTTATTCAGTTTTTGTTTTATTTGACAATTGCTTTTCCTCTGATACGGAGTTCTAATACTGAAATACCCGGCATATAGAAAGTTGACCGAACAGCTAGACAAATGAAGTTCATATTGACAGTATATCTTGGATATACACCCAAATGAATTCTTGGCATTAAAAGAAACACCACTGAACACGTTCTGAAGTGTCTGTTTGATTAAGAAACCATATATAATCGAATCCCTGTCAGTCAGCCGATACACATCTATCGCCGAGCGGTATATCCCATCATTCGCCCAGGCTTAATACGTCCAGATCTACCAGAACCGACCGAGGCAGTGAAAGCAGGCAAACACAACCTTGACAGGTGTACAGATTGACACAAAGACCGAGACGGCATCAAGAGACGGGTCAGACGAAGGCTACACTTTATCTCAGTCGGCGAAATGAAAACACTCCCTCAAAAAAAAAAAAAAAAAAAAAAAAGGGTAGAGGGAGTGATACAGGGGGAGACGACGCAGGATGAGTCACTTCAGAGCCTGAGCAGTGAGTCATTTCTTCCTCGACACGCGCCAGATGAACAGACCGCACACCTGCGCGGTGCAAAGCTCAAACTGTACTCAAAGACACGGCTCTTAAAACACAGCCCGCCCGATACGTTCATCTGAACCCGAGTGCAGACTCCTCGGGGGCTCCACAAGAGGGCACTCGTTAGAGCCGGCGGATCGAATCGCTTTCAGACAGCTCCGAAGCTCGGTGCACAGAGAACAGAGCTCCCCCGGGCCGGAAACATCTCTTCATTTTTATCTGCGGCGATCGAATGTGCGTTATGGAAGCTATTAAATGAAAAACTGAAGGGGCGTGTTTCGTGAAAAATGGCTGTAAACACTACCACATGTTTCGCGCAGCAGATGAGAGCGATTGAAATAATCCTGAAACTCACATAGGAAGAAGCGCCGGTCGATCTGTGCATCGGCTGTCTCAAATCATTCCGCTCGAAATTCAATGATTCAAGTGAATGAGTCGACTTTACTATAGTTCGAAGCATTAGATGTCATTTCCGTGCTTCTTAGCTCAAGTAGGTTGCAATGGGTCAATAAAGTAAAAATGTTTTCTTATTTTAATTTAACTTTAGTTTTTTTTTTTGGTGATCACCAATTTTATGTGCACATTTTTCCCTCAGATCCACTAATGTTCTTTTATGTTTGTTTGTTTTAATGTGTTTGTAATTATTACATTTTTATTTGTCCCTGATTCCCAATTGATATGCACTTAAAACGTTATTTAGTTTAATTCACAATCTTTCTCTTAGAACCACTAATGTTCCTTTTATTTTTGTTTGCTAAAAATAAATAATAATAATTATATTTAAATTTTTGTCCCGATGTCCACTTAGTATGCACTTAAAACATTTATTTAAATTTACTTGGATTTTCTTCTTAGATCCACTAATGTTCTTTTTACGTTTGTTTATTTTAATGTTTTTATAATCATTATAACTTTATTTTTGTCAATGGTGTCTACATAAAATGCACTTAAAAATTAAATTTAAATAAAATAAAATCCAACATTACTCTTATTTTATTTTATTTTTTTAATTGTAGATTTATTTATTTTTCATTTGAATTCTTCCTTGAGGTGCACTAATGTTCTTTTTATTTTATTATTATTATTATTATTAATACTTTTTGTAATCATGATATTTTAAGTTTGTCCCCATTATTTACTTAAAATCCAAATATATGATATGTAAGTTAATATGTATATATTATATTTAATTTAATTTGTTTTTCTCACCTCATTTAATTTCTACAATTAGTAATGTTATTACAATTTAATTTAAATGTAATTTATTTTCCGTATCTTTTGACACAGTCTTCGTGGCTAAAATAAATGCATAAAAAAAATACAATTAAAGACCGTTTAAATATCAAATCAAATCCATGCATGTATGTAAACACTCTACCCAGATTTTTTTAATACAAATACATATCATCTTTATGCAGGCTGCAATATAGGGGTTTTTTTAAGAGAAAATGTTGTTAAATTTTGATCTAAAAAAACAGAGCAAGATATTAAACATCCAAGAACTGATTTACATGTAAACAAACTTCCCACCAAATCATTTCTCCAAAAACAGCAGGTAGTTGTTCAGTTCTCTAACTTCAGCACAGCTCCACTGAGTGAGCTCATGCCATAATCCATATTCATTTCCTCTGACAGCTGCTTATTTTATCCCCGTGTCACAATGACAGGTGGTTTGTCACAAAGCGGCAGTAATCTATAATCGATTCGCGGAGATTAACTCACTTGATTGCGTCAAATGTTGCGCATGCCTTGCTCCGTTTAAGCATCAAAGTCCATTAACAACTTTCCAGCGGCTTTGATGTGTACAGTATAATTGCGGAGCCGATCTGGAAGGGGTCCGGACCACCAAAGAAAGCGACAAGTGAGGCTAGAGGTAAATCTAAGACCCCTCTGATGGGGTCTGGGTGGGCAGGCAGTCATCAAGCCGTTCCCACAAACTGCTTTCTGGGGTTCGCTACGGCCTGCCTAGACAGAGATGACACGCTACATACTTGAAGGTCGGCCAAAACGCAGAAAAAGAAAGATGCGGGTCAATCAGATTTTAAAAAAAAAGCCGTACAACGAAACAAATTTTCCCCGTCCAATGAAAGAACGCACTTCAAAGAGAGGACGGGGAAACATTTGTTTGTTTATCATGGCATTTGTTTACAGCGGAGCATAGAGAAGGGGAGGGGCTTGCAGATAAGCGGTCTTGGTGATGTCATCGGTAAAGGAAAGTCGGTTAGATGACTTTTGAATTAACGTGCGATGATGAATCGCGTACGAAGCGCATTGAACAAAGCACCGATTTTTAAGCAGGAAATGCCCTTTAAGACTATTTAAACCATAAGTGCCCAAAGGTCTAGAGAGGTTTCAGTTACACCAGTTCAACCACTTTAAAGGGCAACTGTGGTAAAGGCCTCGTCCCCCTCCCCGTTACCAAATAGCTCGCATTCCCGCACTCACAAAAGCCATATTGGGGGTGCGTGCTAGTGGCGTAAGCGTCTGTGAAGTGTTCGAGAACACATTTTCAAAAAATGTAAGAGGGATGTTCACAACAAAGGGGCTTTGAAAAGCTGGATGTTCTCATTGTTAGTTTTACACCATTTTTCACTGAATATATTTTCATTTAGTCAATGTGTCATATTCATTCGTTATAGTCCGCTTCACCCGATTTTATTTGCTGGTAACGTACAAAATGACAAAAACGCGCGTCGAACCGGATGTTTCTAACCGGTGACATTTTTATTTAGTCATTCAGCGGATGCTTTTATCTATTAAGCGGCTAACAAATGAGGAAAATAGAAAAAAAACATCATAACCGACAAGAGCCAACATTTAAAAAAAATTAAACATTAATTTTTAGCACTGATTTCCATTTAGATTTTAATATATTAATTTTTATTTGATCTTTTTTCTTTAATTTCCAGATTTTCCATGACATTGGCAAACTTGTTTGTAACATTTTGAAACGCTTACAAAATGCATGATTCCTGTCCTAAAAATGTATAAATAGTGTACTTTCAGTGTCTTGCAGCGTTAATTATATATATTAAAGCGCCAGCTGTATACACTAAAGGAATAGTTCACTCATAAATTAAGAATTAGATAAATTTGCTACTTCGTCTGAATAGATTTAGAGTAATTTATCGTTGCATCATTTGCTCACCAATGGATGCTCTGCGGTGAACGGGAGTCCAAACAGCTGATACAAGTCCATAATTCATTACTCCTCCAGTGAAAATGTCCTCCTATTGTCAACTTGCATGCAAATCCACCAATATATTTGTTTAGAAGGGTTTTTTCGCTTGTAAACAGCGCTTGATCTGTGCATAATTCTCTCTTGATTCAGATGAGACTACTTTTACACTTAAGAACGCATTATTATGAATTATAGACTCATATTTCAACCAAAAGCAACAGTTTCATGATAAAAATGAATTTGTTTCTTACAAACACGCCACTTGCCTCATCACAAGACATTAACCGGTCCACCGAGTGGTGTGGGTTATTGTGGTGTTTTTATCAGCTGTTTGGACTCCGACGGCACCCATTCACTGCAGAGCATCCACTGGTGAGCAAGCGATGTAATGCTAAACAAACTCGTCTTGGACGGCCTGAGCAAACGTTCGGCTTAATTTAATTCTTGGGTGAACTATTTATTTGAAACCATTTTATTCTCGTAGTTTTTTTGGCCAACCAAAATTTGACCCGCTAATTTCCCATTGCGAGGTTTAACTGATTGCTCTTTGTTTCTCTTTTTTGAAGACAGAAACGTAAAAGCAGATGTCAAATATACAAGTCAAATTGTGCCTGCGCTCCTCAACCCAGCTTGGAGCCTCGCGTGAATCAAACACGTGAGAGCAGCCCGGGGAAATGTGGCGACCTGTAATGACTGTCGAACCTCTAAATGCGTTTGAATATGCGTGCACGCCATATAGCGGCCCCCGAAACGGCATCATGGGGAAGTGATTAGAGTAAAAACACACATCAAGGACCGTTTGAGCATGTTGAGAACTTGATGTAGAGCATGAGATGGAAAAGAGGGATAAAAACCAGAAAATAGACAGGGAGGAAAAGGACAACTAAGGGCTATTTATTATTCCGAGGAAAAACAAACTGATCAGGGTTGCTGATTAGCCGAAAGTGAGAGCGGAGAGCAGGTTAAAATCACTGCCTACAATTTCTAGAAAGAACACATGGGGTGAGAGAGAGTTTGAATATATATATATATATATATATATATATATATATATATATATATATATATATATATATATATATATATATATATATCATATATATGTATATTTATTGGTCACTACGCCACCCAGCGGCATTGGCGCAGAATTGCCGCCCACCCCAAACTGCGCAACGCCGCTAACCATTTTGAGTCGCAAAACTCTCCTCCCTCAAATAAAACAGCTGTACGCCGTAGATAATGTTGACAGCACTGATGAAAACGTTATTACAGTAAGCTGTGATGGTGTGTGCGCCTGTGTGTGTTTTTGGCTCGTCTCACTTGTACTGCGCCGGTGTGGTCGGTCACCGTTCCCAGCTGGACGTATTGCACCTGAATATCGTTACCCTGGAGTGGAGAGGCGTCAACCCCGCCGGTCCCGTCGGTCGACGCCACTGCGATCAGCTGCGGCCCTCTTAGAACCTAAGAAACAGGCGGGAAAAATGAGAACATTTAAGGAAACGACTAGGTCAAACTAAGCCGAACGCTTTATTTATCTGTGGGAAAGCGCACTAGACACAACAACTGCTAAATTTCCCAACACGGCTACATGGTTGTAGTAAGAATCATGTGACTAATTTTCGGGTTACTAATGCTGTTTATACAATGGTGTTATAAAATAAATCACCAGAGCAAATATTCTTCATATGAAGAAACAAAACAAAAAAGATGAGCTCCAAATCACAGTGTGTTCGAAATATATGTCGCTAAGCTTTCTGGGTATGCAGTTACTAATTGACTTTCGTTTGTCTTAAGAGATGAAAAATAAGTGCGGTTATTGTTAATTAAAATTAAATGAAAACTGTTATAATTTTTTTTTGGTAATTCAAATGAAGCCCTAAGAAAGTATGAAATAAAAATTTGGAATTTAAAAAAATACTTTTAGAGATGAAATTACATATGTTGTCAATAATAATAACAATAATAATAATAATAATAATAATAAAGATTTTTATTTAATTCAAATGACAAAAGCAGAAGAAATAAAAAAATATTTATGGAATTAAAACTTAAACTAAAAGGAAAATTTTAAATATAAAAATAAAATTTAGTGTTTTCATATCTAGTTTATAACTGGGGAAAATAAATAAATAAAATATGATAAATAAACATTAATTAGCCAGTTGCTACATAACAAGAACAAAACACTAACAAAAAAGTAGCAAAAGACATAGAAGCTACTTGAAGAACTTGTGTGTGTCTAAAAAAGAGTGAACATCAAACTGTAATAAATTAAAAACTATAGAATAAATGTATACATTATAGACACTTCCATGACTTTTCTTAATTTATTCTTAATTACATTCTTATTTATCATATATTTTTTTGTAGGCCTGGAAATGGTTTGATTGTAGGAAACAAATGCAATCCTGAGCTGAATGGTAGTTATTCTCCACTGCTGCTGCTAGGATCAAATGTTTCTTCAAAATGTTATTTATGAGTGGAAGGTGAGATACTGATGCTAATTTGATTTTAATATGGAAATTATTCACGTCCATGATTATCTAAGTATGTTCCAATACCCTGGGTAAATGAATCACTGAGCTTTCCTTTCTAAAACTATTACCGCTTTCTTCCTTCCTTCAATCCACACTGATTGCTCCTTTCTAAACGTCCACAGCATATCCATCATCCTACTGTTTAAACAAAATTACATTTCTCACAGTTTACATTTAATCTGTTAATGTTTCCACGCATTCTATAGCTTATGCAACTGCCTTTCATAAACCTCACTAATGTGCACCTGTTTTTCAGCTCTTCTTATCACACTGTCAGGAAGTTCAAAAGTCCAACATCACTTGCAGTATGCAAACACTGTCACAAGAGTAGGAAGTCCAGTACTGAGTATTTACAATACGGTAGGCGAACAACATCTGGATGATGTGCAACATCTGCTGGATTCTGAAATATGCAACTTTGGGACACTTCGCGATCCCAAAAAGCAACTGGAGCTGAAGCCGTTCGATTCGAAAAGCCAAACCAAGAAGTCAAAAAGTAAGATCTATGATAGTTCATCGATTCGGATGCGACCCAAAGGGAGGAAATGTTTTCCATTCTCATAGTAACAAGCCAATCAGGATTGTCAGAACGCATTTTGTTTGCCTTTAAGCAACTGTTTAACTGATTTAAAGGTGCAAAACTATGTGATATAATATAAAACTGACAGCTTGAATGCTCTCGCTTGATTGCCAAGTCTGAAATTTCAATCTGGCGTTTAAGTGGTGTTGCAAATCTAATTCAAATCAAGCCAAGGATTTACCGCATTTCCTTACGCACGTGAAACTGATTCTGCATGTGTGACGCATCCAAACGCTCATCATAACAGCCTTGTGGAAGGCCTAGTTTCCAGCTGAGCTCTCACAAACACATCTCCATCCTGTGCCAACTCATGGCAAAACAGGCACATAAAAGCAAAAACACTTGCATGTTAATGCATGATCGTATACTCTCACACGTCGCGTTCGAATGCCCAAACACATCATTGATTACACATCATCTGACCGCTCAAGGCGCTCTGATGTGGTCACGATGGTTTTGGATCCTCCGGCTTTCCTTCAATTACTGGCGCTAGGCTTCAACCTGAACTGTGAGTCAGTGATTTCTCGATTGCAGCAGTTGACCGTTTCCACATGCACGGCGTTCATTCAAAAACGACCATGTGGGACGGAATTGAAATGAAACGTGAACTACAGACTAAACACTAATCGTTAATCATTACAGCTCTGCTGCGACTCCATGTGGTGACACGTCTCCGGTTCGTCGCGACAACATCAGCGCCTCGGAGCACCAGTGTGGGCATAAACAATCAAATCTGAGTCTCCCCGAGTGGGAACAGAACTGCCATGCACTCCCAATTAGGAGAGAGAAAATCTGCTGCGCTGCACAGAAATCCCACAAGAACCCCAGTTTCGGATCCAGTTCGCCTCTACCCCCCGGCCCGGATTCTAGCACAGACGATGACTTTGAAGTCGTGAGTCAGTGGCATGCTTAGATGCCCACCATGTCTCCAACGGCATGGAGAAAAGATGCCAATTTCACCACAACGACTCCTTTTTGCGAAGAGAAGATGTTGCTGCCAGTCAAATCATGGGGTAATAATTAGAGTGTATGATTCTTGGTTGGTTTGAATGGAATGAAACATTATTGAAAAATGCATATCATACATACACTGCCTTGAATGTAGCTCTTCTGTGATGAGCATTTTTATACATTTTTGAAATGGGGTTTCTATCATAATGATGAAAAACAAAGCCTTGTTTAAAAAGAAAAACTTGAAATTTAAAAAAAAGTCACATGGTGTGAATAACATGCAAACAAAAAACAACAACAAAAAAAGAACTTAACTAAACAAAAACAACAAAAAATAAACCAAATTAGAAAAAAAAATAAATAAATAAATAAAAATTATATATATATATATATATATATATATATATATATATATATAGCAAGCTAAAACCAAAACAATTGAAACAATGTAAAAAAATAAATAAAAATAAAAGAACTAAAACAAAACCAAATCAAAACATGCTAAACAAAACCTAAACAAAATCAATAATAATAATAATAATAATACTAATAATAATAATAATAAACTAAACTACAAATAAACCCAACTAAATAAAACTAATTATAAACTAAACTAAAATCATATCAGGAAATTATATCTTAGGTAGGACTCCAGACCATCATAACAGTGTTATTAAGTCTCTTAAAACTGTTTAATATTATTATTGAAATAAAATGAGTAAAATGTCAATTGGTACAGCGTCCTAAAAACCTAATGTTATTTATAAATAATTAACAGTATTTTTTTTTAAAATGCATTATTACCTTAAAAATGTTAACATTTTTTGGAAAATAATGATTGTGTACACTCACTTGTGTGGCAGGTGCAAGGAAAACATGTTATTTTTACTTGATGGCTACACAACACGACAGGCAGTGTATTAACATCTTGATCCGAAAAAATGGTATAAATGTTATTCAGAACCACATTAAAACATTTTCTTTATCATGGACACTTGTGTGTTATTGACCCACTTACTCTGGTAAACAAAGAATAGCATGCGAACAGCCAAAGGATGGCCCAGCAGGTCTTAAACACAAACACATGCACAAGCACAGAGATATGCACACACAAACATCTAAAGTTATTGGGAACTAGAGTAATTCACAGCTGAGGGATGTCTTTTTACATTTCCTGTTTCTCATACCATCATTTATCTGAACCAGAAAACTGCTAAGACACACACAGGAGGCACCAACTTAAAACTTGGATACTTTCTCATGAGGACAATCATGAAAACAATCAAATCATGAAGCATGCCGCTCACTGAGCATCCATATGACATTTTGAAACCATCCGTCAGGCCTCATAAAAGGAGGAAATGCACTTTTTCCGCATTAAAAAGTGCGTTTTGGGGATTTATCCGTTGAATAATACTTGTCAAAGCAACCACGGCTTCAACAACAGGAATTTTAAAACTGCAAGTGAGGTTTGTTTGTGTGCTCAGCTGTGCGACTTAACACAATGAGAGTTTTACAATGCTGGGAGAACGCCTGCAAACGCATAGCAATGTAAACCCGTTCTCATCGCTTGACTTCCGGCCTCACAACTGTTCTCAAGACGACTCTCCGCTCCACCGAGCATGGGAACGTGATTCCAACACAATCAAACAAAGTAAAGCTAATTCAAAACACGCATCACATCGGAGACGCTCTTGAAGTCGTCCAAAAGCTGCTACAGGTCTTGCCCAATTGTTACAAGGCTGATGTGTCACCAATCTTGGCCAGAAAAAGGTGAAATCCAGAGCTAAAGCATTCGGGGTCGAACCGGTGTGTTCGCATGAGGTCTGCTGACTTTGACAGAAATGAAAGGCCTCGTTTGAGACATTAGTTATCCGTGTTCTGTTTGTCATTAGCGAGTAAATCAAACTCTCGAAGGAAACAAGAGTAAATAACCAAGCCAGTTGTTTGCCTTCGCGCTCATGGCTGGATTGAATTCGCATTAAAAAGGTATTTGAAACTGAAATGGATCGTGCCCTTTTCTCAAGGGTCTCCATGAGCTAACCTACCCCCGTGCCCAGCCGGGTTTCTTTTGAATGCAGCCAGACTTCAAATCTGCTATCTCTATAGAGGCGAGCTGCCAAACAAAGGGTTTAAAAATTGGCAGAGCGAGTCGGGATCCGCTGTCAGCTTGGGTTGATGGGACTAAAAGCAAACAAGAAAAAAGGACCCCGAATAAATCTTTCTCTTATGTAGTAATGCTTTCAGCAGCAGAGTAGGACAGCAAACACATTGAGGAACTGGAGCAAAGACAACGAGGAACAAAACAACAGCAGCTTAATGCAAAAAACATTTAGTTTGGGGCCTTGCTGAAACATAACAACCAACTGTGCAAACACGCTGTTCCTCCCAAACTCCATTTTTCATTATCGCTGTTCTAGCATCATCTTCACTGTGTATGATTCTCAACTAGCTATAAATGATAAAAATCATGAATTGCCCCGAAAACTGTATGAAAATTGGTTACACTCTACTAATAAGTTTGATGAAATCTGCCTCTTCATGAGTTATGCAGGTTCCAAACTATTTTGGAAGAAAACTTTTTTTTTTGCACACTTCAATAACTGTGTTGTGAAAGAGGTAAGTCTCCCAGCAACATGTACAGTTCCCTCATACCCTCAAGAGCTGTCAGTATGACGAAAAAAGTCTCTCTGGAAAGGTAAACACTTCCGCCCAGTTTCTACATGAATCCAACAACTTGTGCATCTGGAGCAGGCCAGACCTAAGCCAGGACAGATGTGACGGCCTAACTGTTCTGAAAGAGAGAGAGAGAGAGGGAAATACACAGACAGAAAGAAAGAGGGCCAACAGGACGTTGGACAAACTGAGTGAACTCCTAAAACCTTTGGAGAGTCCTACATCACTTCTGCTGCAAAACCTCCCACAAACAGACAGAGGAACTTCAGAATAAAAAAAGGCTGGACAGTAAAGACGAGTCTAAATTTGTATCCAAAATCTGTTTGTTTCACCCCGACATTTAATATTATCAGGACATCTGAGGACATTTGAGCTCAACGGCTAATTCCTGTTTGATGAGTATGTGGTTGATACATTACCAAAATGTATCCACACAAACAAGCTAGTCTCATTAGATATAGTATTAGGCTTGCACGAGTATGATATCTTCTTAAACCCCAAACTATCTTCTTATTTAATTCTTTAAAAGTCAAACTTGGAGACCTTCCATCATACACAGTACTGTATCCACACCAATTTAACATTGCCTTGAGCATGGAAGCAGAAATAATTTCTAGTGGATATTTCACGTCCAAATAATTAGGCAATGGGATGACATCATTAATGTTGAAGAAATCAAAGTTTCATGAAATGCTCATGATGCTATTCAATGTGCTTTGTTTAAAAAAAAAAAAAAAAATAAAAATCACATGTCCATTCATTGGGGCCAATCTAGACCTCCACACGTGTTATGCTCTTAGTAATGTTGAAGCAATGCAGGATTTGGTAACATTTTTAATCTGTAACATTTGACATTGGCCACTGGTACTGGACAATGATCTGATTCACTAATATGTGAGAACTGAAGGAAAAGAAAAGAAAAAAAAAACATGAAAAGGAAGTTTAGCAGAGTTTTGGGATGTTTAGCAGAAATTAGGCTAGGTTGGAAAGAAGGAAGCTCAGTAGGAAGGTAAGGAAAGTTTGAAATAAAAAAGGAACCTCAGGATGTCGAAAAGAAGCTCAAATGGAACAATGCTTGCAGCAGGAAGGAAGACTAAAGGCAGGAACAAAATTCTGAACAAATCTAAAAAAGTTTATAAGAAAGCTTGAAAGAAAGATGCTTTTTGAGGAAACCTGAGACTGAAAAGAAGCCTTGAAGGTCAATAGGAGGTTGAGGAAGCGTTGAAGAAATTTGGAAGAAAGCTCAAAGAAAGGCTGCTTTAAAGGAAACTTTAAACAAAAGAAGCTTGGAAAGAAGGAAGGAAGGCCATTAGGAGGTTGGGGAAGCTCGGAAGAAATTTAGAAGGAAGCTCGAAAGAAAGGATGCTTTGAAGGAAATATGAAACGGAAAAAAATCTTAGAAGAAAGGAAGCTCAGTAGGAAGTTCGGATGGAAGGAAGCGCAGTACGAAGGTGAAGAAGATCTGCAGAAGTTTGGAAGGAAGTTTAAAAGGAAGGTAAGGAAATCTGTAATGGACAACATGAAGACAGAAAGAAAAAATGCTTCAAAGAACACAAGCTGGATGCAAGGTAGCTTGTAAAACAGGAGACAAGCTAAGAAGGATGTTAAAATGTGCCAAGAAATACTAGGAAAAATGGTACAGTCTCTTTTTTTAAAAAGCCTTCATACGAGTATGACATCCACGACTGAATTGGTGAACAACCAAATGAAACCATATTCTGTGAAAGTAAAGCTTTGCAGTTTCTCAGACTAATGGTTTGACTGCAGGCTAGATTAAAAGGGAAACAAGCACAAAATATCTTCTAGATAAATTAGCTTGACATCCTAATACTCAAATCGCTAACAACAACTTTAAATATGACCCCTGTCGAAGATTGAGATACTGCTCCTGTAGCCAAACCCATCTTTTACAGCCTATCCAAAAAGAAGGGATTAAACAGACCCTGAACAATTCGTACAACAGACGCACATCTATAAGACTCCTGATTCAAAGAGAAGACAGAATGACATAAATAACTCTATTTTACAACAAATTTATCAACACGCAGATAACCCGAGCTGCAATGCTTGTTCTCGGGAACAAAGAAATAAAGCCTCAGTATTAGTGTCAAAATGTCAATTCTTTTCTTTGTGTTGTCTTCATTATGTTTCTAATTATACTGCTGATTTGACAGGATATGGCGTATCACTCTATGTGTAAACTTGTAAAATATCTGCATGACCTTGAAACAACCTCTGTAAGGAGACACAGAGTCCAGTCCCGCCTTCAAACCTCATGTTTTTCCTCTACGTTTTCAATGTTTCCAATGGAAAGCATCTCACAGCAGCATAAATTTCGATGACTTGATGATTTTATTGCATCTTGTTCATCAGATGTTTTCACTGCATTCCAACTGGCAGTAACACAAGAGGTGAGATTCTCACGAAGATGATTCGTTGTTAATGAGGAAAGTCAAGCAATGTGATTGGTGTACTCAAATGTCCACCGATGACAAGACTTGCAGAAGGTCTATGGGAACTTGTCTCCAATAGCCTACCAAGGGATTTACTTGTGAATGTTTGCGAGAAGATCTCTGAATCCCTGCCATGTACACATTCGTTTCCAGAACGCCGCTATCACGACCCAAGACAGGCAAGAGCATCAGCAATGCTGTAAAATACAATCCCCTCCATTAGGACACAAAGATCACTGGGATCGCAAAAAGCCTTGGACCATTTCATTTAGAATATTTTGTTTTATAACCAGAGGAAAAGCCTTAAGGGTAAATTCATTTAGGAGCTTGAATTGGGACTAAAGCCTCAAGGTTGTGACAACAACTGGGCTGGAAGTTAAATCCTGGAGAATTTAGATCCTACAGCAGGTACTTAATGGATGCGAGCTCTGCGCACATCTGGTTTCAATACTGAGATAGAGGAAACTTGAAGTTCTGGATCGCAAATGGGCATAATTGCATACATACCAATATAAATATACACACATTTACAGAGGGAAAAAGTTACATCAATTGAACACACAGATGCGGCTTGTGAATGATATTCAAACTTTTGAGCTCATTTTTGTCTCATCCAAATTCAATAAAACAACAAATCCAAAAAAACAGATTAGAAACAGATCACAGTAGTCTTTCCTAACTCTTTTTACATTTGTTTGAATAAGCATGCTTAGAGTAAGTCTTTATTGGGTCTGGTTATGGTGCAGTCTGTATTTGTAGCGCTCAATGTTAGATGTGCAGATAGTGCCAATAATCCTGCTACGTAAATGTAGCAGGTTACTTTCAAAACACTGTGCTGTTTGTTTGAGCGGCCCAGCATGCCAACTGCAGACACAGTCAAAGGTCTATGGAGCAGTACTTTTATTTGATACTGTTAATGGTACATTTTAATCAGTGTGTTGGGAAATAAAACAACCTCATAGGGTTGAGTCGCTTAAAAAAAAGACAATTAAAGATTCAGATTCAGTTACAATGCCCATATTTGTTACAATGCCCAAATTACACAGTTCAATTGCTATTTATGTGCATTTTATGGCTAAAAACTCTAGATGGCGCAGGTCAATAGGTTCTAACTTAATCTGATATAATAAACACATTATTCTCATGGTGCAGCTGATTAGATTCATTTCACGTCAGCAGCCAATGAGCTTGCTGATCAACATTCACATACTTGGCTAGTGCATTCTGCAGGAGTTGTAGTGCGCTTCAGCAACCCTCCTACTTCCCCAGCTCCACATGTATGGATCTGCTATGGGGTGATTTCATGTATTTGTGGATGTATTGGCATTAGCAAGACTCAGCCTATTCTGCCAAGACCAAACACATTCATTCATTCAGTAAAAGATTCGTCAGACTGACTGTTTGCAAAACAACATGCTAAAAAATTGTCATGTTTTTCCTTCACGTTTTTCACATACAGGTGAAAACGTACTAACAAAATACAAAGCAGCTTTTTTTTGCAGTATGCACAGAAATTGGAACACTATTGTTTTCAAAAACGTGCACTATGAAACTAGTTTTAAAAAATGTGTGTTTTCAGTAAATAAATGGGTAAACTACATACGTTTTCAGTTTCTTTGCTGTGTTAATACCCCTTCAAGTGTTTTTCTGATTGATGCACTACAAGAAACAGCTTAAAGGAATAGTCCAATTTGATTTGATTAAAAATAAATATATGTTTCATGTCTTCATTTGATAATCAGAAAAAAAAAGAAAATAATTTCGGAAAAAAAAGGAAAAAATATAGGCCCTATTGTTTAAAATGTTAAAATTGAGAGTTTTGGACTTATTTTTTTCTCTCTGTGAAATAAATGTTTTTGTTATTACACAGAGAATAAAGTACCGTAAAAAGGTACAGTACTGTACCGGTACTATACTGGTTAAAATATCAAAACAGCCTGGTTACAAACTTTCTTCAAAACATCTCCCTTAGTGTTCGGCACAACAAAAAAATTCATACAGATTTAGAATTTCTTGAGGGTGAGTAAATGATGACAGAATTGTCCTTTTTTGGGTGAACTATTCCTTTAAGAGTCATTTATTCTTGAATCAGAAAACACTGGTAGTGCTACCCACACTTTTATTATTTGAACAAGCTACCACTTTCTATCACTTTTTGATTTTTAGTTACAACAGCCATAAACAGAATTTTGGTTGCTCACTTTACCTTCCTTGCCAAAATAGGCAGTACTTGGCTGCAAACAGACTCAGATACAACCACACCTCTGCAGAGCTGTTCACATATCCATTGTACTTGCCAAACATCAACTAATGCACCTGGACTTACCAACAGGAGCCAAAACTCCCTCTTCCTACTTCCATTCTTCCTATCTACCTCAAAACTGGTCAAGGAAGTGACTGGAACACTGTTCAGATCCCCAACTGGGTGCACAGCTGTGCACCATCCCCTTGTAAAAGAGAAGTAAATAAAGAACTCTTGTTCATAGAAAACACAAGGCCTGAGAGGTTTCAGAAATAAACATCTGCAACGTCTGCTCTGAAGAATTTGCGAGCACAATGTGGAACTAACCAATTGTACCAACCAAAAACAAAATCGCCTCAAACTTCAGTCTTCTCACCCTCTTCTCAACTTCTTCCCTTATCTTTCGCTCTGGAACCTCTGTAGATGTGGGGGTCAGATCAGAGGGCATCAGATAAGAGATCACCGACTGATTTAACGCGCTGTTAACACTCCTTCACTTTCTCTCATGGAAGTCTTTCATGTGCCGGCTGTGTGCGTGTTTGTTTTAGATAGTGGAAAGGGGCTAAATGATACGGCACGATAATATAGACCGACAGCCTGTAAATCAAGGGCTCTTCTCCTTGACAGAAGAGAGAACATGGCGGGCAGATGGAGATGTAAAAACTCAAATGCAATTCACAATCCCTGCTTAACCAGACAAAAGAAGGAACTATTTGCAAGAAAAGCTTTGTACAGGCCGCATCTTTCAATCCCCAATTAGTATGAAAAATACAAAATAAACATAAAACAATGTCTGAATGAAAAGTGGACTACATTCCAAACCTAATTTAAAATGTAAGTTATTTACTGCAGCTCTAAAATCAAATATGCTGTAAAGATGTTTGGTCACAGAGACATTTGACCGACCTCCAACCTGCACTATATCTGAGTTACAGTGGAGATTTTCAGTGATTAATGACTAGATCAATCAATAATTTAATGGTTTCAGAAGGCTTGAAAAATCATGCACAAACTACATGTATTACTTTCATGTTTGTTTTGTTTGCTTGTTGTTTTTTTTGCTTGATTATTAGGTAAAAAAATTAAGCCATGTGTGTTTGGAAAGACACCAGGGTGAATCAACAATGACAGAATTGTACTTTTTGGATGAATGATGTATAATAATGCCAAAAAATATTAAATACTGTGGCAAAATGCGGCCCATATGCATAATAGACAACGTCCTCTATTCTTCACTGTTTTTTTAATGCTTCTGTGGAAAGCAAACTGACACAAGAGGACCTTTGCTGGTCACTCTTTTTATGCAATTAAAATGAATCTGATTTCTCGAGAATTAAAAACAACAAAGCATCATAAAAGTGGTCCTCAAGACTCATGCGCTGTATTCCAAGTCCTGTGCAGTCATACGATAACTTCATGTGAGAAACAGAAGCAAAATGTGGTGTTGCACAGGTAATGAGAGAAGTAGCTAAGTTTGATTAGTGAGAATCTAAACTTTGATCCAGCTCATAAAATCCAGTTGGAATGATCCATTTGAGGAAACTTTAACAAAATGCCAATTTTTGAATTTGTTGTATTTATATGGCAAACCAGTGACCAGGACATTCTTCAGAATTTATCCTTCTGTGTTTTACGGAAGAAAGAAAATCAGAGGGTAAATGATGACAGAATTTCCATTGCTGTGTAAACACTTCGATATAAAGTGTTTTCGGAGCATTTATACCCCTGCAGAAAGCTTTGAGGGGACTGCAGAGCCGCGGGCTGACCTGAGGCTGAGTGGAGGATAGGCCTCCAGCTGTTTACAGGATGGAGATGAGTCGAAGCCAGATGAACCATAGCACGTGGAGATGAAAAGAGAGGAGATGGAGGAAGAGGAGGAGGAACCAGAGTGAAGAAATCCTTGGAAAGGACAAAAAGACCTGATGCAGAGAGAGATGTGGAAGTGGTCCAGGGAAATCATCTGAACGCTGTTTTAGGGCTAATGACATTTTCTTTCGCTTTCTTTCCTCTTTCTCTTTGGATTCACGTGAATGCACAGATAGATGTTGTCTAATGCATTTTTGCCATTTAGAGATTTCAGGATTTTTTTTTTTCTGTAAGTGCAAACTTTGGCGCTATAAGACTAAATATACCATCGTATCTACAATCATCTGGGAGATTTGCCAGGAATATTGAAAAAAAAAATGTTATGGGTGCATGAGTGTGTCTAAGAAGCTCGAACTGGGAAACAGGCTAGAAAAAAAGAAAAAAAAAAACTCAAGCACTGATAAAACAGCAAAAGCTGCCCTAATGGCAAAGCATAAGCTAAATTTTAAGTTTCTGAGAAAAAAAAAAAAAAAAAAAAAGAGCAGTTTTGAAGTGCATGTTAAATTACAGGGCTGGCAAAATGAATGAAAAACTATATTTGAATTTTGTACTTAAATATTATAAATATTCAAAATATATTTCAAGTTATTATACAAATTTAAACATTTTAAAAAGTTCTTATATTTAACTAAAACCATAAATGTTCCTTCAAATAAAAACTTTTTTAAATGAAAGAAAATTTTCAAATTATTTTATGTCAGTCAGTTGCCAGAGCAATATTTCACATTTTTATCTAGTTTACTGTAACAATCCAACATTTTGATGTTGAGTATAAGTGTTTGTTTGTGTGTGTGTGTGTGAGAAATGAGCTGAATTTCCACACAGGCCTCTATTGCTTTTCAGCCCTGTTTGATCTAGAGTCCCTCTTTGATGTGAGCTGAGAAACAGGAAGTGCACTCCGTCCCAAACATCACTTTCTCAGAACAAATAAAAAATGAGAGAGGACAAACAAAGGCACTGTCACACGAAGAGAGAGCAATAAATGTAAAAGAGTACCTACATTTACCTGGCCGTCTTGCCCGACATGCACTTGGTGGATCTGTAGGTTGCCCTGTAAGAAAGCAAAGAAAGACATGTTCAATTGAGAAACAGATTAATGTCCCATATTTTTACAAAAGCATTAGAGGGCTTTCATGAAGAAATGTATTTTTGTGTTTAAAAAGGCAAGACATGAGTAGTCGAATGGAAGAAAAAACAACATTTTTTAACGGTTTAAAGCTGAGCATGTTTTTACAACAATGTGTCAAGCGAAACGTTAAAAATGCAGAAAAAAAGAAAAACAACAGAAATCAAAGCAGTGGAATGTAAAAATGTGTTTACACAACATTTTTAGCCAGAATCAAGAAACACCACCATTATCCTTTTAGTGTAAACACCCAATACGGGTGTCATCTTCGAAAATGTTGCCGTGTATATGTGAAGACTATTTCACATCTATCAAATTTCTATTCAATTTATATGTAATCAAACTATCTGTAATTATAAATTCATTTTAAATACCAGTATTGTAATATTTAGCTCGGTTCAACACGATCACAACCTTGTTACCACATGATTTCAGCACTTTTTTTTTTTACACAGCATTTGAATCCTTCCCACAGTAGGAAGTATAATTTTTTCCTCTCAGTTATTTCAGTGTTGTGCATCTGCAATGTGCAAACATATTCAACCCTGTTACCCTAAACATTGTATAAAAAAAACCCCAACATTTTGGCAAAATGGTACTTATTAATGGTATTAAATGTTTTTTTTTTCATTAATTATTATTAAAAAACAAGGAACCAAAATGTTGACTAACGGGGTTGAAAATATTGCAATCCTCATAGAACACGAATGGAAAGCAAAGCATCTAATAAATATTTAGTTTTGTCCATTACTAACTATTTTATCTTTACTGCTAAAAAAAACAAGACGCAAAAAGTTGAGTAACAGGATTGAAAACATTGCAATCCTCAAAGCATGAATAGAAAACAAAACAGAGTAAACATATTTAGTTTGACCACCTGAGGTTAGTGATCAACATCTGAAGTTTTTTTCCACTGACAACTTGTTAAAAAAGAAACATGCATTCTCCATTTCAAAAGAGAATTTCAGACCCTGTTTTGTATCTTACCGATGGAAAGTGTCAGTTACATAACACATAGTTTTTCATTAGGGATAAAACTGCTGCACCACAACAAACTTTCAATCATGTTCTCCATCTGATTATAAAACACACACACACACACACACACACACACACACACACCTGACAAATATCTGGATAAAGGGAAATGATCTTAGGACGGCTCATTTCCTTTACAAACTCTCTCAAATAAATGGTTTTGATGAGGCGAGCCAAATATATTACAAAGACAGTCTTTGTGGAGTGGAGGCTGGATGAAGTGGCACGCTGTTGCTAAGCTCTGGACATAAAAACAAACAATATTACTGAGAATTTACCCAAAAAATGAGCACTCAAAGTCTATGGCAATCAAAAGGAAGAGCTTTTGAACATTTATTCTCTTCTCCTCCCTCGTCTCTCTTCCTCTCAGGATGACGAATGGATCTGATCAAAATAATGTTTACATATTTGCGGATACCTTTACATAATCCTGTTCAAATCTAGGACACAGAGTACTCGGGCCTTAGAAACGAGTGCTTGAGAGAAATATCTCTGTCAAACATCACAGTAAATCTGATAATAATTATAATTATGTATGGATAGGTGGTGAGGTCCTTGAGACCTTTGTATGGGAAACACAAAGAGCCTCGGAGAAAGAAGAAGCTAAAGGAAACGATGCTCACCTCGCTGTCCTGTGTGATCTGCACCTGTTCGCCCTGTGGCACCTGAGCTATGTGGAGGTGTCCCTGTGGTATCTGTGAATGAACAAGACACCCAAATTAATGTCATTTTAATCTATTTGACATTGTAAAGCATGCAAACATTATTTAATTGTTCCTGTTTAGGAGACAGGTTATAAAATGCTGGCTAAGAAAGTCATAAATAATACAAATACAGACAATACATAAATTAGATGTCAAAAGTTTGGAATATTTTCCATATCAAAGCTGCCTTTGTTTGCTAAAAATACATTAAAAACAGTAGCACTGTAAAATAGTATTACAATTTAAAAATAACCACTTTTTATTTGAAAATATTTTATATTTCATAATTCTTTCAGAAGAACAGCCTGTTTTTTGTTGGATTTTTTTAATTATCATTAAAAATGTTTTATTATTATTTAATTTTATCATATTTTCATATTTAATGTATGTGTGCTGAATAAAATAAAGTTAAACTATTAAAATATATTACAATATATTTAACATTTTTATTATTATAAATATTATTATTATTATTATTATTATTATGAGTACCAATGTATTACAATGTCCACAAAAATATAAAAATAATAATTAAAAATCTTGTATATGTATATATTATTATTTACACACACACACACACACACACACACACACACAACTGAGTAATATATTTAGTAATTACAAGTGAGTAATATATTTCTGTCAAAGTTTCTTCAAATTAAACTGAACTTTTATTTTGACGGGTTGCTGTGAAGATCTTTAGGTTTCTGCATGTATACATTATGATGATATTTTTTCTCAAAAGAAATAGCAAAATGCTCATGAAGCAACTGACGATGTTCATGTGTTTCATTCCATGTACTTCTGATTTATTCATCCAAAATTTGGCGAATTCTGGGACATTCTGTGTTATACGGTAAATTAAGTTTTTATGACTAGATTCCGCAGTTCAGTTTGTGTTTTCCACCTCACAGAAATCACAGACCCCTACAAATTTACCAATAATGACAATGTAATGATGTTTTCTAATGATAATCATAACAAAACGACTGGCGTCTTTCAGTAAAAGTATTTACTGTATTTAAATTATTACAACACGCCAAATGTATCATGGTTAACATTGGATGACTTTTTAGCCTCGTGTTGCTTGATAGTTCAATACTGCGGTATAGAAACAACACATTTGTCCACAAACAACGTGATGTGTTCCTAAACATTTGATATTACTGGTTTTGTTAATCAGTTTTTTCCGCCACTGCCTTCCCAAAATTCACGAAAAAAGTCTAATTTAGGAAAGTTTATACACAAGCGATCATTCAAAACCTAAAAAGAGTGTGTCATTGTTTGCCGTATATGACAGGCTAAAATTATCGATTATGTGCGAGTGACACGAACTGAGCATCCGAGGAGCCAAAGGCCTTGACAAAAGCTGACCATTGAGTTGTTGCCTCCGAGAGTACAACTATTATGGTTCGGTTCAGGGAGATGTTACACAAACAACAGATGACAGATCCGTTTCTGAGTCCGCCGATGCCAAGAACTCCTCCGCAGATTTAACTCTCCTGATTGTACATTGTGTATTCTGGGTTTTGATTGTGCTGTCACGATGTATGCAGATCATATTTCGGATGGTGTGTCGGGGTGGAGATGACCTCATGCAGCTGTGAGAGTCAGAGATCATGTTTAGGTCCTTATGATCGGGCACAGCGGAAACACTTCTGTTAAATCTCCATTAAACGCTTGCAGGGGATTGACTTTTCCTCTGAGAACTAGGGTTCAGGGAGACCCGGGCCTTCTTACACAGAGATGTTTGAGTGTTTATGAGTTTGCCTGTGCAGCTGAGACAGATTTGAGATGAATGGTTATGTATGCATTGTTACGAGATGTGTGAATTATATGAAGCATATGAATCGATGTGTGGTCTTGGCAATGCCTAAATTAGGTAAGATATTTACGTTTGGTGAAAAAAGTGGTGGTTGCCAAAGAACTGAATGTGTGCATACTGGCCAAGTCAAAATAGCCTCCTTGAACTCCAAGAACCTCTTAAACTGTGCTCACATTGCAAAGGCTTTAAATATTTATATAATGACAAAATCAAATAATCATAACGTAAAGAGCCATGCTTGACTCTTAATTACAACTTTTAATTTAATTGTGGATTTGGCGAAGGCAATCGAATGTGTGTCTCGCGGTGTCCTGTGGGGGGTGCTCTGGAAGTATATGGTCTGGGCCCTTTGCAAAGGGCAGTCCGGTCCCTGTACGCCCAGAGCAGGAGCTTGGTTTGCATTGCAAATTGCACAGTAAGACAGAACCCAGCAGGGTTGCCCTTTGTCACCGGTCCTGGTCAATATCTTTATGGATAGGATTTGTAGGCGCAGCTGGTGGCCGGAGGGGGTCTGATTGGGGGACAACGGGATGTCATCTCCGCTTTTTGCGGATGATGTTGTCCTGTTGGCTGCATCAAGCCAGGACCTACAGCGGACACTTGGGGGGTTTGCAGCTGAGTGTGACGCAGCTGGGATGAGAATCAGTACACCTCTATGTCTGAGGCCATGGTTCTCAGTCAGAAAGGGTTGCTTGTCCCCTTCAGATTGGTGGGGAGTCCCTGCCTCAGCTGGAGAAGTTTAAGTATCTTGGGGTCTTGTTCACGAGTGAGGGGGAGGATGGAACGAGAGATCGACAGACGAATCGGTATAGTATTACGGTTGATGTATCAGTCTGTCGTAGTGAAGAAGAAGCAGAGTTACAAGGTGAAGCTCTCGATTTATCTTTGATTTTCCTCTGCAAGGTGGCTGGATGCTCCCTTAGAGATAGAGTAAGGAACTCAGTCACTCGGGAGGAGCTCGAAGTAGACCTGCTGCTCCTCCACATCAAGAAAGGCCAGCTGAGATGGCTCGAGCATCTGTTCCGGATGCCTCCCGGACGCCTCCTGATGGAGGTGTTCCAGGCATGTTCCACCGGGAGGAGGCCCCGGGGAAGACCTAGGACACGCTGGAGGGACTATGTCTCTCGGCTGGCCTGGGAAGGCCCCAGTGTTTCCCCAGAAGAGCTGGAGGAAGTATCTGGGAGAGGGAAGTCAGGGAGTCCCTGCTGCCCCGCGACCCGGCCCCAGATTCCTATTCACATATTCCTATTCTGTGACATCTTATTTACATTATGTGATGTTTCTTTTGTAAGCTGTGTACATTTTTGGCCTTTTTTTGAGAACAAAAAGGGGTCTATGGAATGCAAACACTTTGAAGCTCAACATCTCGATATCGAGATATATATATATATACATACATACACACAAAAAGTGGACTGGACTTTTGGATGATAAAATGATTATACTCACAACTTGCACCTGTCCGTCTTCTCCTATACGGTGGATCTGGACTTGCTGTGCTGCTCCGGCCAGAGCGTAGTGCAAGGCCTGCTGGGTAGAAGTCTCAATGGCTGACGTCTCTGCGGCTGAGACTCCATCTGCTCGAGGACACACATAAACAAGTTCATAACACAAACCAACTATGTGGGTCAAACCAGAAACTAGAGAGACTGGGTCAAACCGTGTCAAACAACTGCTTTCAATAACAGAAGATGCTGCATAGTAACTGCCAAACATACACACACACACACAAACGTCAGCAGGACAAAGATAAAGAACGAGACCACAGTCTGATTTCGGACGAATCATGATAAACGCCCATTCGCTCACACAGCCGCAGGTCACTCACTTTGCGATATTTGTACTAATGTGAAAATGCGCGAACCCAAACAAATGTAGAAGAGAACATACGATAAACAAGGTTCTCACAGACGGAGAGAAGTGAAGGAGTTCACATACACACACCCTGAACTTGAGGAAAATCCCTTCCGACTGCTGCTGGACCGGATCCAGAGCATCTGCCAGATTAGAGTGTGTTTATAGAGCATAAACGATCTGAAAATACACAACAAGGGCTCTCGACCTAGCAGCCCAAATGCTCTCGTGCCCTAAAACTGTACGTAAATCCAACCCCTTAGTCTAAACAACGAGAATTACCGCCATGCTGCAACAGCTCAGACGCTTAAAACACACACTCACCGCATTTCTGATTAAAGGTCGTCAAGTCGTCTCTGGAAAAAAAAAAACCGGTGCGGGTGTTCATTTACAAAGTTGGAGTGATTTTAAATCATAGCGAAGGGCATATTAGCAGGCTAACGTTTCTTAGCCAAATGTGACAATGCCGCACTGTTAGTGCAATGTGATCTAAGACTACCCTGGGTCTTCCCAAGGTTGCGGATGAAAAGTAAACCCGATTCAATTTTATGCATCTGAAAGATCTCCAGACCAATTTGTCTCTCATCTTGCCAGTTTTCGCTTCTTGGCTGCTATCGGTTTAGCGGTGCCCGTGTAAAACAAAAACAAGTGCGTTTTATGATTCTATGATGACTGTTAAATCACAGCATTGTAATGTGTGATTTTTTGATGAAAATGATAATGATGTGTTTTGTTAAACATACTGAACTGTGGCAGTTAGCACAAATGCTTGTTAGCAATATGGCAAATCAAAAACATAATGTGATGTGTTTAAAGATGACCAAAACATAAAAATGCTTCAAGCATTCAGAGTTTTACTGAATTAAAAAAATACTATTCTTACAATGAAAATGAAAAACATGGTAAAGTGCATGTAGCTAGTTGTTTGATTTATCAGAGTTTAAATTAGTCTTTAAAACTTGATCTTTTTTTTCAGTTAACACACATACAACAAAAATGGCTAATGGCTGATATGTGAAAAATGTGTAAAACGGCTGTACAATAAAAAAATATAACAAAAACTGTGCAAAATAATGTGGCTTATTAAACATTCAAAATATCAAATGATCTATACAGAGGACCTGAAATACTTTTTATTAAATTTTTTTTGGTTCCTGGCGATTGCATCAAATCATCCAAAATTACTGCAGCTTTAAAAAAAAAAAAAAAAAAAAAGAATAAATACAGAATTGTGCTAGCTATAGCCGGGTGTGCTGCTTATTTTCTCCATGCCAACGAATAAAAATAAGATATTTTAGTTTTCGGATGGAAATACTTTGTTCCTTGTATTAGCAACAGACCACATGTTCCTCTCGCTCTGGTTTGAAACAAGGTCGAGCACCAGGTGGCTTGTTCATAAGCTAATAGTTTAATCTACCACGCAGGGAGCCCTATTCCAGCTGGACTGAAGGAGCTGAAGCAATCGTAAGTGTATGGACCATTGTGACGGACCAATACAGGATATTTGGGTTAGTCCGAAACGGGTCAAAGGTGAAGGCCTGCGGATCTCTGAGAGGAAGGGACAGGACATGAGGCGTTGTCCAGAGATTAGAACCAGCTGTTAGATGAGGAAACATCAGTCACAGAGTCTCTCTCGCACACAAACATAAACACGTGTGCGCAACTTTTGAGCGACTGGATGTGAGGTTATACACATAGCTAATTCGATAGCGAACGAACATATGGAACGACAACTGCACGTTCTCTCTCACAGCAGATGTTTACGTTCAATGGAACACAAACCAGCTGCGGACTAGACACTTAGCATCAAAATCAAAGGGAAGCAGGGTTTCGCAAGAGAAAAAAAAATGGCGAGAAAGGACGCAAGGCTTCGTACCTGAGCCGCTTTGCGAGGCGGGGGTTCGTCGTGAGAAACTCTTAACCGCCAAACTCTGTCCTCGCTGCTTCCGGCGCCAAGCTGTGCGACACTTGGAGTCGATGCTCTGCTTGATGCGATACCAGTCGGATTCGGAAATAGCGAACTTGTGGAACAGGTGACCTGGTTAGACACGGACAGAGACATTGCAGGCGTAATAAGATCAGTCGGGACATAAGGGAAACACTGATGTAATATTTAGTCGTACATTTATGCTGGAAGCAAATAAACTTGTTGCAGAAATAAACACGGCTAAGTTCACTGAGTCAAGTTCATTCGTGTTAGCCACCGTCAAGTGGGGCTTGTCCGCGCAAAACTGCATGTAACATTCCTCGCATTCATAATGACCCTCAACAGCTCATTCCTCGATGTTACTTACGGCTGGTTGCACGAATTGACCTACATATTGGCGTGACGCGAGTTGTTGTGAATGAGAGGAGCGGTTAGAAGCACTTCTAATTAGCTCATGTGGGGAAAATAAGTCCGATGCCGGATGAAGCAGAACCGCAGCTGAGCTACTTGCATGATTTGAATTAGACAGGACAGAGATTAATTAAACTGACTCATATAGCTAAACAAAACCGAACAATCAAAGATCTGATTTGTCACGGGGAGGGCTGAGAACTGATAGGCTTCAGAATTGGTAATTAAAGAAAAGAAAAAAAAAATCGGTTCAAAATCGTTTAAAACTTACTGTAAAACCAGAGAAATGATTCTGGAACAAATGGCTCTTATGAAACGATTCTTTTTAGTAAATCGATAACCAGTCCAAATCCTAAACAAAGGAAGTTTATGAGCCAGTTCTTGTAAATCAAAACTTTGCAGTGCATTTGGTGTAACAAGATTCCTAAACAATGCTTTGTATGAAGCGTTTTGTTTTTTGTGAATCAAAACCACGCAGCGCAATCAGTGTATTGATACTTGTATGAATGGTTCTTATGAGTTACTTTGTTTTATTAAATCAAAAGTTCATAATGAATTCAATATAGCCAAATTCTTGAATGAATGACTCTTGACACAGTTCTTCTTAGTGAATCAAAAACAAACAGCAAAACCACTGCAGCTCTACTCCTAAACAAATGAATCTTAAAAGCCAGCTTAAACGAATCAAAACCTTAAAGAGTGACAAATGTGGTTTGATTGACAAAAGACTCTTAGGAACTAGTTATTTTTAGTGAATCAATAACATACAGCAAAACCAATGCAGTCCAATTCTGAATCTTACGAGCCAGTAATGAATCAAATCCTTAACTGAATTAATAAGTGTGGCTTATTTCCTGTATGAATCATTTTCATCAGCTGATTCTTTTAGCAAATCAAAACAAACAAACAAATGGCTTTTGTGCATTACATCTTTTTAGCGAATCAAACCCATAGCACAATCAGTTTAATGACTCAAATTAGCTGATTCTTTTAGTGAATCAAAAACATTCAGCACAACCAGTGTAGTCCGATTCCCACACAATCATAGGAATCAAACAAATGACTCACAAACTGGTTCTTTTTAGTCAGTTGGTGCAGCTACCGACTACATAAAAAAACATTAACTGAATCATCAAAAAATCAGGATTATTTTGAGAAATCAGAAGTGTGATTGACATGCTATAAATTAAGCTCTTCTTTTGTTCTGATGGAGGTATTGAAAAAAAGTCTTGTTCAAGGGATGTCTGTTCACTCGGAGGCCATATTTGCAACGCCTCAGAAATAGAAATTAAATGACATATCTCTAGTCTTTGGTGCTGCTCGGACTTACATCGGATGCCATAGATCATGAGCGGGTCCAGCTGCTTCTTGCCGTGCTTGCCCTGTCCGGAGAGGTTGGAGACGGCCTGCACCTCGCGGTGGAAGAGGTAGTCCAGCAGCGTCAGGGCCATCTTCTCGGCCGTGCGACAGTTAGTGCTGATGTGCAGCATGTCAGCCGGAGACACCGGAGAACGAACACGCATCTCGGGGTTGTTCTCGTCACCCAGCCACGTTCCTGCCGGGTAGTCCTCTACAGAAGAAAAATAAATATTTTTACAAGTTGACAAGTCATTTGAGTTCTGTAACTATAAAGCTGTCTGACAGAATGAGAGCATATAAATAACACTAAAACTAAATATATATATATAGTGTATATATGCGTGTATGTGTGTGTGTTTTATATACATAAAAAGCACATTAAATGTAAATAAAGCATCTACTTTTTAGAGAATAAAATGTCAAAATTTGGTTGTACACACACACACACACTACAAATTAGCAGTTTCCAGAACATACTGTATATTACATACATATATTACACAACTAACAATATTTTTGCTACATTCAAATATTCTGAATTTCTTTTTTATTTTATTATTTATTTTTATTGTATTATTTATTATATATATACACACACACACACAGGTAAAAAATATATAGTCAATACTATAAAAGTACATACATAATAATCAAATATAATAATAAACAGCTAACAATGGATAAAAAAAAGATTATATTATATATTTGAATATCTTCTGGATTTTCCTATTTTAATCTTTAATTTTTTTAACATATGGTCTGAATATTTTAAGAAGGTGCGTGTTTGTGTAGGAGCAGCATATTTGATATCTGTCATCAAAAAGCGCTTGATCTAGAAGGCAAATCGCCGCCAGATATAATGAAACATCAAAATATGCAAATGTCACAAGGTCAGCGTGACATATTCAGGAAGACTGTGGGAACGAGTGAAGCACCAGCCATCCTCTTCAATATTAGACTATTACTAATCCCAAATATCTGTGGAGGGGTGTGTGTGTGTGTGTGTGCTGATCTTACAGACGTGACTTCTCAGCTCAGAGCAAGGCAAGAGTGTCCCCTGCTGGACATTATTTGACACAAAACAGACACTTCATAACGGAGCGCAACCGGTTCAGAGCCGAGACGCTTGCTTTATTTGGCCAGAAATGCTGACTGAAGTTCAACAGCGCGACCGTCACATTTCTTCTTTACATAACTAAGACTGGAAATATTACACACCCAGGAACGTGAAAGAAAAATATTGTGACTTTGGCATAATTTGTCTCAGAAATGATTTAAATAGGCATTTCTGTTAAATATTTGTGTATGTGTGGTACGTGCCAGGCATTGCTCCGGCTGTAGCCTGACCGGGTTTATTATGGGCTCTTCATGGAGGTGGGTTTCTGTGTTTCGTCAAAAAGGACGTGTAAAAATGATGTTAGGGAGTAAAACGTGTCAGGTCAAAAGGTAAGCTGAGGAATATGTGGACCGTTTACAGTCAAAATAAAAACATAAACGGAGATTAAGAATATAGCATACTATAGGTATATTTCACATGTGGATGCAGACAGTGAACAGTTTTGCGATATAATAATAGAAAATATTTATATATTGACCATATATTTGTAATTTAAAAATAATAATAATTATATATATATATATATATAATTTATTATTAATATATTATTCATAATATAATATAATACTGTAGGAAATGCACATTTCTAGCAAAATAAAATTAATAAACAAGAATTAAAAATGCAGATTACCCAAAAAATCTCTCTCTCTCTCAAAAACTTTAGATTTTAAAATCAGACAGAAAATTTTCATATTAAGATATCTTGTAATATATAAAATAAAATTTTATAATACAAAATAAAATCGTAAAAATGATTTCAAAACTGATGAAATAAGTAACACATTTAACAATTATTTAAAAGATAAAAAAATGAGGAGAAACATTATGAGTATAAATTAAGTGGGGTGAAAAAAAAAAATAAAATATATATATATATATATATATATATATATATATATATATATATATATGTGTATGTGTGTGTGTGTGTGTGATATATAATATTTGAAATGTATAATATTTGAATGTAGCAAAACAATTTGACATTTCGTAACCAAGAAAATTTCAAAATAAAATTTTAAACATTTTGTCGTCTAAAGAATCTCTCACTCACAAGCAGCTGATTAAGATGATCACATGACAAAAAACTTCTGCACAGTTTGCTAAATGAAAAGGATGACATCTCACCCCACTCCTCTACATCAAAACAACAGACGAGGTTAAAGCAAGGGGAAAACAACACAAGCAAACAAAAGCACAGCCTTTAAAGAACCAAATGTACCATTCGCTGACTACACATCCTCACGAACAGCTGCGAACGAGCGAATATTTGCGAAGGAACGTCTTTGAACTAACCAGTCTAACCCAGACGCCACTCCAAAACAACCCAGTCAAATAATAAGAAAAGCAAAAGCAGAAGTCAAGCAATCAAAACAAACCCTTTAATCCCAGACCTCTTCCAGACCAAAGATACGGCCAGGCGTTTACAAAACACACACACACACACACACACACACACACACACACAAAAAAACGTCCAGGGAGTCATAGTGGATAGTCAAAACATGTTTGTATTATCAATCAATAACGGTGTGTTCTCTGTTCACACGTCTAAGATTTGTACGCTTTTCGCGCTAATGCTTTCTACGTTTCAGTGTTACTTAACCACAGAGGGGGAAAAAAACACATGCGAGCCATAAACATGATATTATCTTATTTGTGCAGAGGCTTTTCAAAGATTTCCATGTCTTCAAACCTTTTCAATAGTTGTTCAGATTTGCCGCTCTTCTTGTGAGGCCATGTTTGTGCTCAACTCAAAACAAATGGTTTCCCCGTCGGCTTATAAAAAATTATAACCTTTAAAGTCGCCATAAAATCAAAATTGGAATTTTTTGTGGCTTTTAGTCCTTCTTAGCTTTGGGGAAATTTATATGCTGGTCTACTTTTGAACATTGACAAAATTAGCTTTTAGTAGCAGTAAAAAAAAAAAAAAAAAAAAAAAAAAAAAAAAAAAAAAAGACCGATGCTGATTATTCTGAGCCACACTGATTTTCGTCCAATCAGATTCTCTCTCTGCTGACAATGTCCCGCCCCCGAAGACTCTTCAAGAATGCACGGAGCTCAAAGAGCAAGCTTATAGAGCGGTTTTTAACATTGTGAATCTAGCTTGTGATTATTTATAAATGTTTTTATTTAAATTTTTTTTTTTTTAAGTACATTTATACTCGTGTTTCACTACCGTAGTATTAACTTTTTTTTTTTACATTTCAATTTTAAAAATGTAATTACATTATATTACATTATACTTTTAGTTTTATCACCTAGGATTTACTTTTTTATTGTGTACAAAATATTTTGTTTTATATTAAAAAAAGGAAAAAGTACAACCATTTCTAACATTGCACTTTGTGTTTAATTACCCTCTGAGTTGAGAGTGATGAGCGTCACGTTGTTGGTGTTCTGGGACAGAGGCTGGCCGCTGTTGGACACCGAGTCGCTCGTCTCAGAGCCGCTCTCCTGATCCTCCTGAACCTCTTCATGGATGGGAACCTTCAGCACGATCGTCTTCTGTCGTCCTCGCCCAACAGTACTGCAGAGAAAACACAAGACATGTTACGGAGAGTATATATATATATTTATCTCCTGTATGTATCTAAATGCATCACATAGACAATCTTTTTTTTTACGCTCAAAAGCAGGCCCTCACTTGCTGAGCAGGTTCTCTAAAGAGTCTGAGGCGCGAGGTGACGTCTCTTCCCGTGTCTTCGGCCGGTCTCCACTCATGATAACGTTTGTCTGAGGAACAACACTGACAGCAAACGCTCTCGGGTTACTGTCTCACACCGTCACAAAACAAGTCTGTTCTAATAATAATAATAATAATAATAATAATAATAATAATAAACAGGGATGCTCATCATGTTCCGATACGGTCTAATATTTATTAAATATTTAATTGTGCATATTTACTAATTTACTAATATTTTTTATTATCATCCAACACTCAAAGTCAAGCTTTAAAAAAATCATTAAAATACTACTATTACTATACTACTACTACTAATAATAATAATAATAATAATAAAAAATAATAATTAAAAAAAAAATTAAATTTCAGTTCATTAATTCATTAACAGAATTAAAAAAAAATTGTTCATTTATACAAAACAGTACAGAATTTTAATACCAGCCAGCTTTTGAGTGTCCGCCATAACAAGAAATAAATGATCAGCTTTTTTTTGATGATTATCATTATCAGGCTAAAATCTAATCATAACTAATAATACAATCACATAATAAAATGCGCCATGCAATTGTATATAGTTAGGATGAACAAATGTATTTGCTAATTAACTTTAATACGGAGTTGAAAATAACTTTCTCCCATAACTTTAGCTGTTGATGCTAAATGCATGTATTACATGGATCACATGTATAACACACACTTGTGATTATTCACATCCAAAAAATATATATATATTTTTTAGATATGTGAGTATACCATCTATATTTAATATGCCTATAGAAATATGTGTGCGTGTATATGTTTAAGAAGTATTTTATGTTTACACATTCAAAATATTTTAATGTTATATGAATTATAGAAATATAAAAATATACATGGAAGTACATGAAAACA